>NW_007729465.1:111294-230696 GCF_000696425.1 Galeopterus variegatus
AAGGAAGCTGGATTGAAAGGTGTTTACAAAGATAAGCATCAACATTGCTGTCATAAAAGCATCTTGAAAAGAATACATTTAAAGTAATTCAACGAAATGTATCTAACAAAGATTAAGGAAAGTATCTCCAAAACATTACAGGGTTTTTGTTTTGTTTTTCAGATTATTTATAAGTACATCTTCAATCCAATTCCAAAAGCCCACGTTTGCTGTTCTTGAGATTTTGGGAGATATACGAATACTAGATGGGGCATTTGAGTTATAGTGAAAGGAAACAACCCTATCTAGTTTCAGGGGGAAATAAGGGGGGGGGGGCACTATAAAGTTACTATAAAGTTCAAGTAGTATCTTTATGACCAAATGGCTGTTATGCAACCAATCTTCAAAAGCAGACTGGAACCTGGAAATGAATGGTTCCCCCATCAGTGATTTGGGATAAAAGCTGTCTTTCTCTGTTCTTTATATCAATTTCAGTGTGTTGGCTCCCTTCTGCTATCTGAATGGCTCTCTCTGATATTCAAACCACATGATATGTAATGGCTGCCTTCTGGTACCCAAGTGGACAAGAATCTAACTCATACAGAAACTGAATGTTCTTGGCCACAATTCCAAATCCTCATGGGAAGGGATTCTGATCAACCCAGCCTATGTCTTATTCCCATGCCCTGGCCTGTGGGTGGGGGTCACAATGAAATAACATGTCTATGAAGAAAGAGTCATATTTTCATCTAGAGAACATATCATATATGAAATCGGGTTCTATAATTTAAGAAAAATATTCATTCACTTGTCCATGCAACAAATACTTAATGAATTCCTGTTATATTTTAGGCACTCTTCTAGATTCTGACTATCCAGAGAACAAAGGTAAACAGGGTACCTGGATAACCTGCCCTAATGAATCATAGAAGTTAGAGTGGTTTCATAAACAACACAACAACAACAACAAATAAAAACACTACCATGTTGCTAGTTAGAGATGAAAATAAGGACAGAAAATCCTTTAATAATAAAAGTAACTCCCTAAGTTCTTAAACACAGAAATAATTACAGGATGAAATTTAAGATCACTGTTCATGATGACTCTCTAAAACACATTATAGATGTAGGTCATTCTTAGAGGATGAGAAATTATGAAAACCCTATAAGAAATTGTTCCATGAATCACAGTTAAATAAATGTATATGAGGGCAATACAATCCATAGAATAGGTTAATGCAAGTTTACTACTCACTTATACAATTCAAAACTTATAGGAAATGATGGTATAATGTAAAATAGCTAGTTTCTTTTATGGACTCTACTTATTATGATGTATCAATACTGGACAGATTATGTATTCTGGAGGGAAACTACTAAGAGTACAAATTAACCATAATGTGGTTTTCAGAAGGAATAAAATTTTGTACTAAACAGAGAGCTTTTAGCATATTCTAAAGTATAATTTGATATAATGGGTCCTCCAGTACAGTGGCATTATGAAGATTTTGGCCAATAGTCCCTGTTTTCTGGCATTAGTAAGAAAAGTATTTATAAGTAGTTTTAACACTGAACTCAACAAGAAAAAGAGAATGGCACATATAGAGTGCTCTGCCCTTGGCCCACTTCTTGATCTTACTCTTTTCAATCTCCCTTGATTATATTTTGTAATTTGTCACACTTGGATGCTGATATTGCTTAAATATCTATCTACAGTATAAGGCGGTCTACCCCTCCAATGTAATATTTTATTCCATCCCCAAACTTTCTTTTCATCCACAGTATACTATAGATTCCTTGAGGGAAGTTACCACATGTGACTGATTTCCATGTATATGCCAAGTGTCTAAAACAGTACACAATAAGGACACGTGTATTAACTCTGACTTAGGGCCTTCCTTCTAAGCCTTAACTTATGTTACTCCAATTTGAATTCCAACCCACTCACCTTGTGGGCTTTTATTCATTTTCTCACAATTCATTTCAAGTACCTCTTTGACAAAACCTTTCCTAAATCCTTCAGAATTAGCCATTCCCTTCTTTGCCCAGCATGCATGCCTAACATTAACACAAGACCATAGCTTCGTTATGATTTTGGATTCTTATTTCTGTATTAGCAACAATAAAATAAATGATACACACGCGCGCACACACACACATATAATATACCTACATATATACGCACTCATATGCATCACTTATGCATTACACATTTGTAATCCTCTAAAAAACTGCAAGATTGTTGAAGTCAAGGACAATAGATTATCTGCTATTGTATCCTTGGGCTAAAAAAATTTGTTGAATGAATTAATATATTTCATGATTAGAAAATATTATTTTCTAAAGGAACAAAAAGTATATTGAACATAGATGATGTTATCAGTAAGCAAAAAAAATCTATTAGAGTTATCTTTAAATACATATAGGAAAATACAGATAGGTACCTGGGTTAGTACAAAGTTTATATGAACTTTTAGAGATGCTACTTAGAAATAAACAATTACTTTTTAAAGAAACAGCTTATTTCTTGTTCCAGGTATAAATCTTGGCCCTCCTTGCCTTATAATTTCCCAAATCTGTTCATTCTAATAACTTATCTTATTTTTTCGTTCAAGAAGTTTCTTTAAAATGTAGAATATCCAATAGTATATACCATATTGCTCAAACAATGGTATGCTACTTTCATATTTCTAAAGGTTAAAAATTGACTAAAGTCTATTTTTGATAATTATTTTTTTGTTCAAGAAGTTTCTTTAAAATGTAGAATATCCAATAGTATATACCATATTGCTCAAACAACGGTATGCTACTTTCATATTTCTAAAGGTTAAAAATTGACTAAAGTCTATTTTTGATAATTATTATTATTTTTTACCTTAGAGGTTAGGAATTATAAAAGATATAATAAGACATTTTTTATGTTATTCAATTTAAAGACCATCATTGTAAAATATTCATGACTATTTTTGTTGCCAGTGAAATCTGTTTCCATGTATAGCAAACAAAGCAAAGGAAACATAAGAAGAAAAATCAAAGATTTTTGGATTGTATATAATTCTGAACTCATAGACTAACTAAACTATTTATTTTCCCTGCTTCAGAATTCAGCTTTCTCCATTAGTTTTTCTATTCTATGTCATTGAGTTTCTTGGCATATATTCTAGAATAGCTTCTATGTGTTTCCTTACTGAAACAACAGTCTCCCCAAAAAAGTGTTAAGTTCTTTAAAGACTCTCTTATTCAAGTATTCAGGTAACTTTTATTATCTACTTTTGATAAACAAAGATGTTATAATTAAATATCTATTAATTAATTAATATTAATCTATTAATTAATTATCTATTAAACTATTAAAAAGTTTTGATATCTAACTTGTAGTGCCAGAGCTCCATCAACCAAGCTAAGGAAAGACCTTCATTCACTGTAATAGTCCTAATATCAGAGTCATTTTAAAAATGGGTATCATAAGCTACATAGTGTTATTTATGTTTTGAGGTGGTTCATTTTATGAAGTTGCTACAGATTTTAACATATTTATTACATTCAAAGAATTTAAATATCATTTTTTACCATTTATCTAAGCATAGAATTATTAAAATAATCATAGCTCTCTAAAAAATTTACTATCTACTAAATAGCTTACTGAATTAGTATTCAAAACATTTTCATCTCGATGTATACAAAACGGTGCTCCTGAGAAGTGTGTAAAGATTATTGAAAACAAGATCAAATATATTCTAGGGATGCTATTATTTAAAATATATCTTAATAATTCTTGTATAAAGAATAAATTCTTAGTTGTGCAAAAAACACATCGCCATCTCACTTTGTTGAAGTCCTTTTGAAGTTCAGATTTTCCTATACATATTCCAGTTAAAGCAAACCTTAAAAAACTGTATTAACACTAAGAGCCCATTTAACAGAGTAAAAATAAATGAGAGCCAAAAGAAAAGTTTTCAAAAAGACTGGTTTTCTCTGGGTAATTTTATATATATATATATGCATTTATGTACATGCATTTATTAACCTATATAAGTACTTGTGATTTTCCATGATTCCACCTTAAATAATTTATGTTTTTAAAACAGATTCCATCTTTTTTTGATGACAGTATTAGTCTCCTTATGGTGATATGAAATAGTCTATAATGTCCAAAGTGACAGAAAAGGGGCAGAAAAGGAGATGATTAGCTAAAGTCACCAACTCTTATGTGATTGGTCCTCTGACCTTCCTAGTCCTCAGCCTGTCAGAGAAAGATAGGCTTGCTAGATGTCATGAACTACACCCTGCCAGAATCTTCTACCAATCTTAGGGCAACAGTGACTGTCCTAAACTTGGGGTGTCAGTCGTTATGGCATCGTTACTCTTGTTCTTTTCCTGGCTGTGCTTCTGTCTCTCTAATCTTCTGCCTAGAGTCATGGTCCCTGCCTGGCAGAAGAGCACAGCCACCAGGTTCAAGCAAGCAGGTGAGCCTGTCTCCATCAAGACTCCACCGTCCACTCACAAAGCAGAGAAGAGAAAGGAAGAGCTAGCTTTACCCGCAGGAAGGAGAGGTCCCGGTTGTGCTCGATGCTGGTTATCTCCAGGTTGCCCATGACCACCTCACAGTTTTCATAGTATTTGCGCAAGGCTCGGTACTGCTGTTCCAGGTCAGAGAGAGAGCTCAGTTTATTCTCTGTTCCTGCGCACACTGTAAAGACAAGAAGTACATGTGAAGTTATATAACCTTTATATGACAAACACAATGATAATACCTTCCTCAAAACTCTCTGTTCCACATCAGTCTAGCCCGATTCCCTGAGTTAAAATATTTCAAATGTCATGAGGAGCCAGAGACCCACACATTGATAAATATCTTCACTTTTTTATTACTAAATTACATGTGCTAACCACAAAGAGTAAAAAGGCACAGATTCCACAGAAACATGGAGTAAGGAGATAAACAAAATAACCCCATTTCTGTGACCATAGAAAGCATGTAAATACATTTAATTTCATTTGACCATGACTTTCTTTAGGATTTATAATTTATTCTATTTTCTAATAGGGTAATTCTACACAATAAATAAATCCAAAGATAGTGAAAATAACACTTTTATTTTTAAAATAATATTTATTGTCTATTGTAAAATAAACTGTTTTAATTGAGTAAATTTTCTACATAATTAAAACTTGTGCCTCTAACACCTCAGAAATCCTATCTTTTTAAAAACATATGTTAAGCAACTCAGACTGAAATATTTATAAACATATACTACGAACAAGATATATAACAAAATTTAACTTCTATTGACATCTACTGGGTCATCACTGTGTATATTCATGAGTGTTTTGAGATATAAGAACTAATAATAAATAATCTCAGTCTGCCATCTTGGGTGGGAGATTTTGATCTGTTCATATTTGAACACATGAGGGTACACCCGGGTGTTTTTTTGGTTTTTGTGTGTGTTGATATCTTTTCTGTCTTTTATAAGTCAAATTTTTAATGTTACTTGTCATGGTTTGTGTACCTGTCTGTACACAGCCTTTACCATTTAATATACCAACTCTGATCTTCAATAGACTAAAACACTATATTATGGATCTTGTAATAATTGATGGATCTTGGATGTGACTGGTGCCATTTTACACACACTGAGCACAAGATGGCCCCCAGCCTTTCCAATATGAGAAACCCTGTGGTTTCTGAGAAATAGAAACTCCTCTACTTCCACACGCAATCAGGTGGGTGCAACCTTCCACCTGATTGCATCGGCCAGCCTTATCTTCCACACCAGCACCAACCCCTCCCTGATTACATCAGCCTTCCCTACAGCCTGTGTAAGCCCTCCCACCCTGACACTGGCTGCTGCCCTCCATTTTGAGTGCAGCCCAGCAGATTCTTTTTCTTTAATAAAGCTTGTTCGGTACCTAGCATTTCGGCTCACTTTCTTTCAATAATATAATGTAAAGTTAAAAAAAAAGGATTGTAAATGATTTTTTTTTTGAGTAAGTTACATAATACACACTGAATTTAAGACCTAGCATTTCGGCTCACTTTCTTTCAATAATATAATGTAAAGTTAAAAAAAGGATTGTAAATGATTTTTTTTTTGAGTAAGTTACATAATACACACTGAATTTAAGGCAAGATACAAAGTGTAAACTTCAAAGGCACTGTGAACAGAGCTGTGTAACAAAGTAAGTTATGATGCCTGATTTGGGGTTCAAGGGAATGGGTTTCTGTAGAGGAAGGAAAAAAACTTTAGATGGGTATATCCGTATATTTAGGACCACATAAAAGCCTGCTTTTGCATATGAACACTTCAAAAATACCAAAACTCTTAATCCAAATGTCTTTTTTTTTTTTTTTTGTCTTTTGTCTTTTTCCGTGTCCGGGGACCGGCAACGGGATCGCAACCCTCAGCGCTGCTCCCGCGCTTCGCTCAGCCAGTGAGCGGGAACCGGTCTGTATGTGGGATCCGAACCCTCGGGCGGGAGCGCCGCCGCGCTTCCCAAGCAGCGCACTATCCAGTGCGCCACTGGGCCGGCCCCAAATGTCTTGAAGAATAGTATACATCTTTAACCACAGAAGATGCTCACTATAAAAACAAAACAAAAAAATCCTACAAACTTCTGTAGTCTGATATCAAAAGTTTATCAAACAATATATGCTCTAGAAATATTCTATTATGAGTGTACCCCTAAAAGATATGTTGAAGTTCTAATCTCCCCTCCCATACCTGTGAATGTGACTTTATTTGGACATAGGGTCTTTGTAGATATTATCAAGTTAAGATGAAGTCCTTAGGGTGGGCCCTAATTTAATATGAATGATGTCCTTTTATAAAGCAGAAAACACCACATGAATGCAAGGACACCCAGGGAGAAAGGCAAAGAAAGAGTAGAGTGATGCAGCTATGAGCCAGGGTATGTCAAGGATTGACAGCCACCACCAGCAGCCAGGGAGGGGCAAAGAAAGCTTCTACCTAGAGACTCACAGAAAGAGTATGATGGTGCTGAAACCTTGATTTTGGACTTCTAATCTCCAGAACTGTGAGAGAATAAATTGCTGTTGTTTAAGCCACCCAGTCTGTGGTTATAGCAGCCCTAGGAAAGCAACACATGATCATTAGACTGTTTCTCTCTGAAATCTCACGTTTAAATATATATTAAAAGTCACTTTCTCTCTCTCTAGGGTCCTATCAGCTTATCATCTCCAAGTCACTCTCTCGCATCTCCCTCCTGAGTACCAAGTCCCTCAGACACCATGCTGGAATTCATTTGTTGTCTTTGAGAACGCAGATTTAGTAGAGTGATATGGATGGATGCTATGCCAAAGACTTCAAAATTTCCCAATATCCATTTTCCTCTTCCTTCATAATAATAAACGGCACAATTTATGGGCATGTAGCCAACCAAAATAAAGATTACATTTCTCTCTTCCCCTTGAAGGTAAGTTTGGCCAGGGGACTTTGTTCTGACATGTATGACACCTTCCCAGAACTTTATTTAAAACATGGTTGCAGGCAGGCCCAGTGGCGCACTCGGTAGAGTGCGGCGCTTAGGAGCATGGTGGCACTCCCGCCAAGGGTTCGGATCCCATATAGAGACTGGTCTGCTCACTGGTTGAGCGCGGTGCGGGCGCGACACTGAGGGTTGCGATCCCATTGCCGGTCGCGGTACGGGTGCAACATCGTGGGTTGCGATCCCGTTACCGGTCACGAAAAAAGACAAAAAGGAAAAAAAAAAAAACATGGTTGCAAGAGGACTGCCAGGAATGTAGATGTAGTGGCTAAAACTTGAACCACCATAGTGGACCATACAAATGAGGAACACACCCTAGGGGTGGCTGAGAAATGAGCTCAAAGGAAGCCAGATTTTCAAACAATTGATGTTTTACATTGTCATATTATCTTTAACATCAAAATAATGGTGAATATCGGTCCTGACTGCTAAAATATTACATTAATGTTATATTGGGAAAGATTAAGAGTTAGTTTAAGTTATATGCTTTTGACCTTAAGTAATTTTAACTATTATGCCAGGTTATTCAAATTTGTTTGATCATATGAACATTTTACTGGTTCAATGGAAGCTTTCCTTATTATTGAAACTAACACTCAGGAAAAAATGAATTCCTATTAATCATACAATCATATTTAACATAAGCAGGAGAACAAGGAACAATTGATTCGTGTGCATACTTTTTTATTAGTCAAGATCAAAATCCCGGAGTTTTTTTCTTTTTTTTTTTCTTCTTTCATTATACATTAGGGGCGCTCTTGGAAAAACCTTTCATCCATGATCTTTATTTTATTGCTCCCAGAAAATTTATAACAAAATCATTATAAACTTGTAAATTGTCTGCTGAGGAAAGCTACTATTATATGGGTTTATGAAATATAGATTTTAATGATTTTAAATTCCAATAAGTACAAACTTATATTTTAATACAATTTATGGGGATAATTAAGCATCCATTAATAAATGTGCTGCACCATTTAGAAAATATATTCAGTGTCACATTGCAACTTATATACAACTTATGTAATACAAGTTTCTTTCAACTGGAAATACTAATAAAACACATACTTTAATATCAATATATAAAAATCAATATGTAATAATCTAAATGAAAAGGTTTACAAAATACTTGGCATAGCCGAGCTTTTCTAAAGAAGCTTAAACAAATTTTGAGAGATAGATCTCTTAGGATAACTGCGATACTTGGGTATTTTTGCATGTTTCCCATTCTACTTATGAAAAAAGAGTTATATAATATGAAATCATTTGAATCTGGATAGTTTTAAGGTCATGGTAAGTTTCAATGTTCTCTACAGTCTAAATTCATCCAAATGTTCTCTACAGTCTAAATATTTAGAATTTTGTTTAAACTTCTCATAATGAATATATGCTACCCTATATTGCAATAATCTGTTCATATAAAATACAAAAGTGTGTAACATATGAAAGACAGTTGCAATATATTAATCATTATTTTGTATCTGCTGAGCTATATAGCACAGTGCTCTGGAAGAAATTATCATTAAATAATATTCATGTAATTCACATCAAACAATTATAACTGGTATTCTTATAATGACCCTCAACTCAAAAAAAGTTTCCATTGGTTGATGAATGATCAGTTGTTGTTTGTACATAATTTATTTTTAAAAATTTGAATAAGTATGTTTAGAATAAACAGAAAATCTGATTAATCAAAAAACTATTTGCCAACTATTCTATTCTGGAGATTTTACCATACACTGTTCAATTTAGATAATATTTTTGTATCAATAAGGCTTTCCTTTATATTTATGCTTGATTCAAACCACCTTGGATCAATAGTATATTCATCCTAACTTTTATCTTGAAAAACAGACTTGATTTTAAAATAACTAGTTTGGATAGATGCATAAAAATCACTCGTAGTTCTCTTCATGAAGTCTTCACCAAGTGCCTCACAACTCCTATTTGTAAATCGATTTTACAATCAGGCAATGTATACAAGACAACGCTTTAAACAATCAAGTTTCATTGATTTCACAAGGCTGTTTAGCAAAACAGAATTGAAAAATCTTCTTCACAAGCCAAGATGAGTTTAAAAAATTTACCCCTTTTGCCAAACTCTATTATAAAGTCCTTAAACTATAAGCTTACAATAGTTGAAGCTTCAAAAAATCCTAAATTTATATGTGCTTCCTAGAGTTTTCATTCCAAATGTAACTACAAGAATAAAGCTGTATGTGAGGCCTTTATAAAATCACCAATTATTCTATTTAGTGTAGATTCAGTTACAAATGTAGCAATACTTGCAAACATAGGCCTTTTATGTTTCTTGACTTAAGATTTACATCCAACAGCAAGTTTATTATCCAACCACATAATCCTCATTCAGTAAAAAGATCAAGAATCAGGAGTTTGCAGAAATATAAAAAGGTTAGTTAAAATTACTCATTTGATATATGTGGAAAATATATTAGAAGTAAAATGCAGAAACATTAACAATATCCATATTAATACTAAAATTCAATTATTGCTTCCAGGCTTGTAATGGCTGTGAAACCAGCACTCCATTTTCTTACAGAGGAATAATAGTAAGAGAAAAAAAAAAGAATGAAATCAAATTTTTGCCTAACTCTCAGCTCAAATACCAACTGTAAGCTATCAATTAAGAAATGAATATTTATTTAGCATCGACTGTTCACCCAGGATTACAGAAAAATATTTATGGTTAACAATTTCCAAGGTCTTCTGTAAGGGCTCATGGAGTTGTACAAAACCCATAGCAAGCAAAGCAGTGAGCATTATATATAAGCCATGTATATATTGCATGCTGCTAACTCAAGGAATGCCTGCATAAAAAAAATTTGGTAAACTGATAAAAAAATCTTTAATTTTTCTATGTGATTTAATACTAAAAATACGTTTTCCTTTCAGAAATATTTGCATTATAAATATGCTTTAGATTAACGTACATTGTTGGACTTTTAAAAATCTAGAGCTCTAGTTAACCTCAAAACATAAAATATTTAAAGAGCATGTAAGAAGCAGCAAATATTTTCAGTGACTATTACTGAGTGCTATTATAATTATGCGGAGATGGCAAGTTTTTCAGCTCTATGTTCAAAATATCTCATAAAATGGGGCCAATTTCGCCACTTTCACTGCTACAGTCATTTAATCCAAGCCACTGCTATCTCTTCTCTGGGTTTAGGCAGTTCCTCTTAATTGATGGCCAGGATTTCCTACTTGCCCCCATTAATTCGTTCTCTACATGGAGACCAGAATAATCTTTTTAAAAACATAAATTTTATATCACTCCCCTACTAAAAACACTCCTTGACTTCTAATCATACTTACTATAAAATCCAAACTTTTTACCATAGCTTGTAAGAATCTGTGTTTGTGTTTTCTCAAGTGTCACCCTTTTAGAAAAGCCTCCTTGGACCAACTTATTTAAACAGTTACCAGGTTCCCATACATCATATCCACCAGGAGACACAACAATGACTTTATTTAACTGGAAGTTATGACTGCTACCAAGCCACATTGGGTTCCTCATTCCCCTGAATTAACAAGCAAAGAAGGAAGTTACTAAGCTGTCTGGAGTAATGGATCCTGATTACCAAAGGAGAACTTGATTACTACTTCACAGTGGAGGTAAGGAAGAGTATGTCTGTCTTACAGGAGTCCCCTTAGGGCATCTCTTAGTATTACCAGGCCTTGTGATTAAGGTCAATAGAAAACTACAACAACCCAATCCAAGCAGGACTACTAATGACCCCAGTCCCTTCTGGAATGAAGGTTTAGGTCATCCCACCAGCAAAAGAACCATAACTAACTGAGGCGTATGCTGAAGGCAAAGGGAAAATGAAATGAATGGTAAAAGAAGTTAATTATAAATACCAGCTATGACCATGTGATCAGTTACAGAAAAGGACCATAATTTTTATGAGAATTTTCTTATTTTGTTGTGTGTATGTGTGTGTGTGTGTGTGTCTTTTCCACTCTTATTCCCTTATTATGTAACACAGTATTACTTTATATCATAATATTCAAATATTATTAATTTACATCATAGAATTTAAAGTACAGGATATCAATGAGAAGAGCAAACATCACAAAAGGACTTTACCTTCTTTTCTGCGGAAGGGGTTAGTGCGCTTTCAGTTGTATGCACAATAATTGTATCATGTTAGGTGGAATTATAACCTTGTTATTGTTTTTATTTGCAGCTTGAGTACTTCCTGAGGAGATGTGTATGGGTGCCAAGTTGACAAGGGATGAGCTCGTGATGGTTAATTTTATCCTGGGCCACAGGATGCCCAGATAGCTGATTAAATGTTATTTTTGCGTGTGTCCATAAGGGTGTTTCCAAAAGAGAGTAGCACTGAATTGTTTAACTGAGTAGAGCAGATCTCCCTCCTCAATGTGGGTGGGCATCATCCAATCTACTAAGGCCCCAAATAGAACCAAAAGGCAGAGGAAGGCTGCATTTGCTCTCAGCCTGAGTGTTTGAGCTGGGACATTGATCTTCAGCCCTCAGCGTTCCTGTTTCTCAGGCCTTCAGACCTAGACTGGAATTTATACCATCAGCTTGCCACCTCTCAGGCCTTTGAACTACACCACCAGCTTTCCTGGGTCTTCAGCTTGCAGTCAACAGATTGTGGGACTTCTCAGCCTCCATAATTGCATGAGCCAATACTGTATAATGAGCTTTTAATAAATCTCTCTCTCTCGCGCGCTCTCTCTCTCTTATTCTCTGTGTGTGTGTGTTTGTGTGTGTATGTACATGTATACACTGTGTATTATGAGCCCATCTTGTCAACATGGCACACATACATATCACCTTAATCTCTACCAAATCTCCAAATAAAGACAATAACAAGGTCATAATTACACCTAACATGATACAGCTATTGTGCATATAATCAAAAATACACTAACACCTTCTGAAGAAAAGAATGTAAAGTCTTTCTGTAATGTTTGCTTTTCTTCTTGATATCTTGTAACTTAAATCCTCTTGGGTTTGTTTCTCTGGAGAATCTTGACTAACACAACCTTGTTAATTCATTCTTCACCCAGAGGCCAGAGTGATGTCTTAAAAACATCAATTGCTGATATCATTTCCTTACTGAAAACACATCTTTGCTTCTATTACAGATTGAATTGTGCTCCCCCCGCCTCCCAAATTTTAATGTGTTGGAGGCTTGGTTTGCACTGTGTCAGTGTTAAGCTGGTGGGAAATCCTATTATGATAATTGAAAGAGGGGTCCTTGAAGACATGATTAGATTGTGAGGATCATGCCCAAGTAAATGGATTAATCCATTGGTGGTTTAATGGTGGTCATGGGCATGGTTCTGAGAGCTTTAAAAGGAGAAAGGCTGAGGAGTTAGCTCTCTCTCGCTGCTTTGTTATTCTTACTGTGCGATACTCTGTGTTGCTGAAGTCACCACCAAAGAAGGCCCTCTCCATAACTGTTCCCTGAACTTTGTACTTCCCATTCTCCAAATTGTAAGAAATAAACATCATTTTCTTACAAATTACCCAGTTCCAGATATTTTGTTATAAGCAACAGAAATGGACTAATATAGCTTCTAATTACAATTACTGTAAAATCTAAACTGTTTATAACAGCTTGTAAGAATTTGTATTCAAGTCTTTGCTCAAAATGTCACTCTTTCAGAAAAGCCTTCTTTGAACACCTTACCTAAAGTAGAGATCAGGTTCCCATACACTGTGCTTTGTCTTCTTTTCCTTCATTATTTTTGTTTTATTGCTAACTTAAAATACATTATACATTCACTTGTTTACTTTTTTATTAAATGTCTCTACATTGGAATGCAAGCCCCATAGGAGACAGGCCCTTTGTATGCTCAGCACTAGAAGAGCAGGCACATAGTAGACTCTCAGTCAGTATTTGTTGAATAAATAAATGGACTTTGGAGTCACTGAGAACCAGAATAGAGCCAGGATCAAATGCTGGTTTCTCTATTTGTAAAAGCTGAATGAACTTGGCAAGTTCCTTCACCACCTTGAATCTCAATTTCCATACCTACAAAGTGGGGTTTTACACTGTTATTTAAAAAACCCAGTTTAGATGTTATGAGCACAGCACTTCTAAGATAATTTTTTTCAATTAATAGACATAGCAGCCATTCCTATATTTTTCCTAACTTTCATGCAAATACTTCCCTTGGCTGAGTATATATTTTTATAATGTTATATATTTTAGAGTTCCACTTTTCTAGGGTTTTTATTTCAGACTTCAATGTTGAATTTTGTCATGTACTTTTTTTCCAATTTTGAACAGATTTTCTTTTTTAACTTCTTAGGATGAATTATTAATGAAATGCAAATATAGAAATATCCTTGTATTTCTGAATGAACTGCACTTAGTAATTATGCATTACTACATTAATATACATGTGGATTTTATTGTTCTTATTTATTTGTAATTTTTTTAATATTAAAAATACCTATCAATGTTTTAAAATATTTTTATTAGATGTCATTAGGCCCAAAATGATAAATAACTGAAATGGGTTTATATTTTAGAAATTTTGTTTTTGATATAATTATCTTTGAATGTATTAAGAAAAAAAAAATATTAATACCAAAATAGAAAATGTGTTTCATTATTTACATTACATGAAACTACAAATATTTTTCGGTATAAAAGTTGGCATCCTTTTTTTATTTAAAAAAAAAAAAGAGGCCTTATAACATGTTCTCTGAATTTTTATCTTCTACCACTGTTTTACTGACTCCCAAAGTGATAAAACATGAAACTACTGAAATTAACTAAAACACTTTCTAAACAACCCTTAAGCTAAGTGAAAAGGACATTTGGCACCACAGTCCTTCACTAATAAGAGTTGTAGCTAGGGAAGACATGGGCATTCTATACCACAGATGAATAGAAGGCAAGTCCACAGACTATGTATACTGCCATATGCTAATCTATCTAAAATTAAATTGATCTGTATTTTACCTCTTTTGTTTACTTACAACAGTCTGTAAATGCCCTCAAACATTCTTAAAGTGCTAAATTATATTCCTAAAGGAAATAACCTCATAATTGGACACAATCACAAAAAACGATAGATGTAAAAAGTATACAGGATTGCCTCCAAACTAGGAATAATATGTTTTTGAGTAGTCTACCATAATCTAGTCTTCCCAATATAAAATGTTCCCCTTGTAGTGTCTAATTTTTTTCAATTTTATATTCTGAAGACTTTGTAAAATTAAAACAATTGCAAATGATTCTCAATGCATTACATGGAATATCAACAACTGACTTATAAGTGCTCATATATAATTTTAGTTCCAGCTCTTTATTATTTTCTTGCCTTTAAATATTTTTTCTTAGTTTATCTCATAAAGTTTCTATGTTTAAAGTAGAAAAACATAATAGCAAAACTTCACTGATTTAGAAATTAGATTTCTTTAATCTATACTTGTATGAAATAATATTCTCCCTGCCACTATCTTGCCACAATTCCCTCTCTGCTCTTTTTCACTTCCCACGTCCTCCACACAAGTCCCTCTTATTTACTTAGTAATATTTTGTTTTCTCTGGAAGTGCGAGGTCCTTAACTTTAATGTAGGTACTGGACTTGACAAGCAATTAAAGCAAACAATTTCCACTCATCAAGGTTTGCCAAATTAGTCATCTGCCATCTGCCCCATCATCTGGCTCTCCTTGAGGTCTTGCTGTGAATCTGGATGCACTTTCTCCGATTAAGAGGGATAGTGCAATCCTCCAAGCTGGTGAAATGCCAGTGGGAGCTAAGTATGTAAACATTAGCAAACGTCTTTCTTCCCTAGATTATCAGGCCTGCAACCATCCCCTTGTGGGTAATAAAAACTAGCCTGATTGTGATGCCTTATCACTGTGAGACCTTTGCCATTCACTGTAATTAAAGTGGCAGTGTGCAAAATATTTTGTTCCTGTCCCAAGTATTTCAAAGAAGGAATTAGACTAGGTGTTCTTAACATGATACTATATTCACATATCAAGGCTGGTTTCTTAAGCATTGATAAAGACACACATTAAGAATTGGACCATGGCCTTTCTCGTGTACTGGTTTCAGAGGGAGACCTCCGTTTTCATTCTTTTCATCAGCAAATGCGTACTTGGCTGACAACATGCAGAAGGTGCTTTCTAGGGACATTCAATCAATCTGTACCAGTAATGCACAAAATTGAGAAATAGGAAGAGTGAAACACAATACTGCTGTCAGAAGGGCGTTCCCTTCTTCCATTAAGGAATCCTCCAGCCCAAGGTTGCTTAAAACAATGGGTGCCTTATGAAAATGCAGTAAGGTACCCCTCTTGTGGAGAAAATAAACCCCACGCCAGGGCACATGGCTCAGCCATCAGAAGACAGGCTACATTTTATCCTCCTCAGTCCCCTAGTCCATGTGCCTGTTTGCAGTGATGAGTTTCTGCAAGTGTAAACAGAAACCCTAGTCCACCCCACTGTCCTGGGTTATACATTGAAACCTGCTCATTCGGGGTAAAGTTGTGTCTAAAATAGTAACGTGCCTTCAAATCCAAAGAAAAATCTGTTATGTTAGGGTGAGAAGAAGGGGTGCGGCAGACAACATTTCTGACTGAAGAACCTTTACAGTATTTTCAGATCATCGATATGAGAGAGTACCTTCCAACAAGGTTTTTCAGGATGTTTTAGAAGCCAATTCTTCATCACATTACCCTTTTAAAAGAGAAACAAAAAGCACCACCTGATATAAATATAGACTATATCATAGAATATATTTCATCCTAACTTTTTTTCAATTGTTTTCTTCATAGCCCCAACTCTACTTTTCTAAAAACCAGATTCTATAATCTCCAGTAGGTTGGTCCCCCTAAAACAGATTCAGATGAATAGTGGATGGTTATTTTTAGATAATGCTTCCACATAAAATCACAATCACAATCGATTTCCAAGTAGTAACTGTAATTGGGTGTTTGATAAGGAGACAGACACCACTAAGGCAGTATCTGCCATGCATTCATTTATTCAACAAATGTTAATTGGGTGTCTTAGTCCATTTTGTGTTGCTATAACAGAATAGTTGAGACTAAATAATTTAAAAAGAAAAGAGGTTTATTTGGCTTATGATTCTGGAGGCAGGAAAGTCTAAGAGGCATGACACCAGCCTTTGCTCGGCTTTAGGTGAGGACTTTCTGCTGCATCATAAGATCGCAGAAGGTTAAAGGGGAAGCAGACACATGCAAAGGAGCCAAACACAAAGCAGGTCCTCACTTCTAGTAAGACCTCGCTAGTGCACAGGAATGACACCAAGCCACTCGTAGGTGGATCCCCCATCACTCAAATACACTTCCCCTAGGCCCCACCTCCCAATACTGACCCACTGGCAGTCAAACTTCAGCATGAGTTTTGGCAGGGACAAACCACATCCAAACATCACATTGGGTAACCACAATATATCAGGCTCTGGGCTAAGTGTGAAAGAAATAATAAATAAGATCTATGTCTCAAATTTTTTACATTTTACATTCTAATAGAAACCCTATGTAAAATTTTTAGAAATAATATCATATAAATTTAGTTATGCTACTGTTAAAGATAAATAATGTTTTTTCCTGACCTTGATTCACTACCGCTGAACAAGATTCACAATCAAAGTCAAAATTCATCTTACCCACAATAAAATAAAAAGCCAAAACCCACTCACACACAAAATATACATCATTTTGTATTATAATAGGAGACATCACTTGTGAGAAGCAATTTTCTGGGTGGCCTTTCTCTGGAACAGTAGTAAATGTTGTTACCAATCTATTCAGCAGCCTCTACATCTGAAGAAATATTGTACTGTACAAAAGCTTTATTCAGTTAGCCGGGTTTGTGCACGCGTATATCTTCCTACCTCCTAGGTCTGTGTATACATTCCTAGGATCTCATTTACTTGTCAGAAAGGATAAGGAGAAATTGCTCTGACACAGACAGGATAGATACATTTTTCCAAAACTATTTATGCCTTTTAAGGCTGATTTTCAATAAAGCCCCCATTCTAAATTACATAATAACTATATGATTGAACATGTTGTGTGTTTGATTTTGGTTTTAGACCTTTTTGTTCATTTTCTTTAACTCAGAAATTTGATGTTATAGTTTTTGGATATTACCAAGACATTGCACTCCTTATATTACTAGAAACTTCCCTATTCACTACACCCTCTGGGTACCAGACACTACATGTACAGTCAGTCATTTTATGTGGAATGTTTTCCCATGAAAATTTTACTAATCTTTAAATTTAAAAACGTGATATCCTAAAAAAAAAAAAAAAAAAAAAAAAAAAAAAAAAAAAAAGCAAAAAAACGTGATATCCTACTTGGGGGCTTTATAATGGAGCAGCAAATATCAAAATCTATGAAAAGTGATTGAAAACCTCTTAATGGAATCCATATCATTTAATAAAACAAAAGGCCATAGTAATATTTAACAAATTTTTTTTATTATTGGACATAAATTCAGAAATATCTTTTATATTTAAGAGCAATACTTTAAAAATGGGATATAATATTTTCTGCATACTGATAACACCCTTGAACTTTTTTTGTGTGGTTTTGTCAAAAGTATTTAGGCATTGATAAAAATAAATACTAACATGCATTACAAACTTTCTTAATTTATTTCATCTAAGACAATTTGGCAATACATGTATTAAAAATACTTTATTCGATATTAAACATATCCCATATCCCACTAACACTGATAGAAGTTCAGTAACATCATGCTGAATTTTAAAAGTAAAGAATTGTTTATAATTTCCTTTCTTTGTGTAAGTTGTGGCTAGTATCAAGAAAGAAAAGTTAACTTGCATTGTTATTTTTAATTTAATGTGAATCTTTGAGATTCTATGCAAGTAAGCATAATTTTTCTACACTGCATAAATAAAACTAAATTATCTATATATTTTGTAGCTGACAAGGTTCATGCATGCAAAAAATATTTCTAGAAGGTAAATAAAATTTTTAAACTAAATCACATAGTTTACCTAGAGATACAGGTAGAAATGGAAACATACACTAACTACTATTTTAAATCCTGTCACAGCACAAATCTGATCAGTTTTTAAAAGTTGAAGCATACTTTTTCTGAACGTTACTCATTTTCAGTTCCTGACACAAAAATATTATGTACTTTATGATAAATTATACAAATAAATATCTTTTTATTATAGTGAATTGGTTTCTACTGACATTTTTTACCAGGATAAAATAAAATCAGTTCTCTGTTACATTCTTTGTAAACATTAACTTTTTCAGATGTATTTGTCACCTAATTATAACTGGTAAGAAAGACAATGCAAATCAAATAATGCCATAGAATCTGCTTTTAAAATATATTAACTTTTTGAGAGCAAGTCTCATGCAGTTGTATCACTTTTATTGTTATGGTTTCAAAAAATGAAGTAATAACCCTAATACAACCAATTATTTTCCAAAGACATCTTTTAAGAATATATTGGTGCATGTATGTGCATATATACATAAAAATATTAGTTAGAAAGGAAATACAATGATACGTTAAAAATGGTTTTCTCTGATCAAGAGTTCCAGGTAATATTTTGTTGTTATTGTTGTTTATCTGTAATATCTAAACATATACAAGTTGTAAGTTTTTGTATGTAAAAAGTAAATTTTAATTTTGAAAAGAATTTTTTTTAAATTTTAAGATAGGAAAGATAGAGAACCACTCTACACTATGTTTTATAGGAATTTCTTTATTGGAATGTATATGCTAACCCAAATTATAGACACTTTTCATAATCTTGAAATTTTATAAAACTTTGAAATTTTATATAAAAAAAATCATTTATCTAGTTTTTTTAATTTAATGTCTTGAGAAACTTTATTTTAAACATTTGAAAGAAAGGTATTAAAGAATATTCCTGTAAAAATAGTGTGAGATTCACCTAGTAACCTATAAAGAAAAGTTCAAAAACTAACCTATTTTCCACCTGAGTAGAATAGGAAAAATAACAGTGTTTCTGTGTGTGTGTTTCTTTCTTTTTTTTTGTTTTGGTATCCTAGTTTCTATATACACTATAGGTTCTTTTTTAGTTCATGCTATTTGATAAACAAAATTGTGTAATATTGTTATCAATTTACCAATAATTATCTCTTCTAATTTTATATTTTAAATTATATTACTATGATTTTAAAAATATTAAATTGTATTATTATTACTATTAGTTGTCCTTCCCACCTGTATATTGGTGGTACCAGAAATTCTCCTAAGTGCTTTATATGCACTTTACCATTTAATCCTCATAGCAATCGTGTTAGGCATATATTATTATAATCTCTTTTCCACAGATGAGGAAACTGAGATGAGGAAATAACGTAAATAGAGAATTAATTAGTGGAAAAGTTAAGAGTAAAAATCAGTTCTGATTTCATGCATAATTCTCACTCAAAAGCACAGCACTGGTTAACTGTCTACAAATACTTGTTTTGAATTATTTGGGTTCAATAGTAGTATATTTTAATCAAGTAAAAATGCCCATAAGCAAGATGAAATATTTATATGCTGAGGACATTTTACCTTGTATAGATTTAGAACTACAGACTTGTAGTGTTAATAGTCATGTATTATACTAGAAGTCCATTATACTAGGAGTGAGCAGGACTGAAGCCATGTTGGGACCCAAAACCACAAGGGGTTTAGAAAAATTTTTCAAAAACACAAGAGTTTTTTTGTATGTTTTCCCTAGGGTATTCCTGGCCGTGGGCACCCTACAGGAAGACAGACCAGGCAAAGTAAGCAGTTGGGGTAGGGTGGCCTGCCGTTAGCAGAAGTGGGGCCCTTAGCAGAAGGTCTGTCCAGGCACACGCTTACTGGCAGTGGGACCCTTATCAGCAGGCCTGGTCGAGGCCTTGAGAGGTTCCTTCTTTCTTTCTTTCTTTCTTCCTTAATTTCTTTCTCAATTTGTTTTGTTTTGTTTTGTTTTGTTTTGTTTTCTTAGCATGCATTTCTCTGTTTCCTTTTTTCCCATGGCTATTTGTTATTTTGAACCTTGGTTACAAGGCAGGATGACATTATTCACATAAATGTAAAGTTGTTTTCCAGTCTCGAGCTGTAGACTTGCTATAAGGCACATACTATCCAGACCCTGAGAAAGCAAGAAAGACATCAATACGACTATGCTGATTCTACCACGAATCAGGACCCTGAGATAACAAGAGGATGGGAGCAGACGCTGGACAGAGCCTTGGCAAGAATTTGCACCTGGCCGCTTACGTGTCTCTCTCCATCCTGCTTTTCACTTCTCACGTTCTATTCCCTCAATCTCCTCTTTAAAATCCCCTCAGTAAATCTGAGTCTTTGACATGGTTTTAGTCTGACCATCTCCTTCAAGTTGATCAGGGAGATGGGTTAGCCTAACATTGCCTTCATGTTTAGCTGTGTTCCTCAATAAAGCTACCTTCCTTCTTCACCAACATTTGACTTTTGAGTCGTGTGTTTTTGTTTGGTGGCAGACAGCCATACGTGGGTTTGGCAACAATGGCAATGTCATAGGTGACAGCCATTAGGTTTTAAAAACATGACAAAAAGGGAGGCTGGCTGGTCCAAGGTCAAGGGTTTGGATCCCAGTACAGGCCAGCCACCAAAAGAATTAAATAACAAAATAGGTATGTTGGAGTAGTAGGATCTCAGCAAGTACAAGACTATTTTATTAATAAAGAAACTTAGCTCCCTGATCTCCTCCTTTGTGTCTCACTCCTTTCTCATTTTTATTCCATGCTGTGTAAATAAAATAAGTGCACAGAGCCACATTTCTAAAAATAATACTTTTTAGAGTTACGAATGGGTTTCAATCAAGTAAGAGAATGTAGAAAAACTGCTCCAACATTTTAACTTTTAGGATCAAGTCTTTTCTCTCTTTTCTTTCTTTCTTTTTTTTATTTTTTTTTCAACTAGGAAGGCTTTTCTAAAAGGTTTATCCACTCTGTCCCTCCAGTTTTTCCTTCAACCTCCAATCTTACCTCAGGTAAAAATCTAATCAGCCAACTCCTCTTTTCCTAAACCAGTCATCTGAGCCACACACAAACCCTGTCAGCTCTACCTTCAGAATGTCTGTCAGTGCACCTGACATTTTATCAGCCCGGCCTGACCATCCCTACTTCAAGTCACCACAGTCTCTGAATATTGCAATAGCTTCCCATCACATGCTTCTACTTTTCTTCTTGTCTCCCTACAGTCTATTTTATACCAGATATAAAATGATTTTTTTTTTATCTTTTAACCTTTAAATCAGATCATTTATCTCCTTTGCTCAAATATCTCCAATGGATTCTCATATCAATCAGAACAAAATAAAAGTCCTTATTTAGACCTACCAGCCTCTGATGCCATCTGAACCTCTGCTACTTTTTTGATATCTCATATGGCATTTTACTTACTCACCAAGATCCGGCCATAGGGGCCATATTTCTTGTCTTTGAACACTGCTATAAAAGTTTCTAAATGCTTATTATAATGTTATGGTTTTATTTTGTGAACCAGTAACAGAAACAGCATTGGTCTAGGTACAGCATTTTGAGTAGCCCTGTTCTAAAACATTACACTTTGTATCACTTATCACCACCTGTCGTAGTATAACTTTATTTAGAATGTAAACTCTATGATGGCAGGGACCCTACTTTGTTCACTGCTATATTTATAGCATTTGGAAGTACTTGACCAGTAGTAAGTTCTATGGGTGGATGGATGGATTCTGGCTACTGAAGTATTGGAATTGTGGCTAGAATTCCCAGTTAATATACAACCCAAATGTTATTTATGATGCTCAGAATTTTAGAGCCACAAAGATCCTTAGGGATCATCAAGTCCAGTATATACATATAGATGAGAATCGAACACCCAAGATAAGTTAGAGTACTCAATAATAGTCAAACAGCTAGCCAGGGACAGAAATGGAATGAGACTCTTCATCTAGGCTATGTTCACATGGCAGAGTGCCTCATGTTCCACTGAAAGCTTCCACAAAACTGTCCAGTTTATGGAAAGGACTTCCAAACATAATGCTCTGCTGCCAGCAGGAAAACAATATCATGAAATTTGGCATGGGTGCTTAAGAGCATTTGGCTAAACAGCACTAGTCACTTATGTAATTGGAAAATAGATCTTTAGCAACATCTCAATTTTTTTTCACATCCTGGTTAAATGACCTTAAATGAAGTTTGCTAGAAGAAAAGTTTTTCTTTTTAGAGTTGGTTTAACAAAAGCATGTGTCATATGTATAGAAAAGCTAATCAAGATTACATGATAAACATAATCCTCAACAAAATTTAAATCAAATTACACATTTCAAATCATATTTTAATGTACTACTGAAACTTATCTTTTAAAAGAATCTCATGGAGATCATTCTGTAAACAAATAATATTTTTATAATGGAAATCATACGTTGTAATTTAACTGTTTCATAAATTCGGATTTCAAAGATTATCTGCTTAAATGTATTGACATTTGCAGTTGCACCTAACAATTTCATGATAACTTAATGTCAGTGGATTAGAATATTAAATTACTATTATAGCTATTGTTATAGTTACTAACATTTTTAAAGTGTTATATAACTTGCAAAGCAGCTTTATTTACATTAACTTCTTTGATCTTAAATTATCTACGAGATTGTTATAAGAGTCACAATCAATAGATTAATTTCCAGGAATTCAAATTTCGGGTATCTTGGAAAAAAGCAACCTCTGAGAGATGTTCTGAAATTTTTCATGAGTTAGCAATGAGGCAATACAAATTTCTATAAACACTACATAGCTGTTCCTCGGTATTATTAGTGACTTACAGGAAAGAAACAGGAAAAATGGGTTAAGTGAAAAAGATTAAGTTTTTCTATATACATAGAAAAAGTGGGAGTGAATAATAAGATCTTCAACTGACTATTACAAGCCTCTGCTTTGCAATTTGTTCTAATAAAAATTAATTAAATATAGGAAAATTAACTAGAAATAGATCAGGAATAGAAAATGTGCTTGGTCATCACTGCAAATATGGTTGATGTGGGAGACTGCTCGGAAGATTCTGTTGGATGCATGACAATTATTTATTTATTTTTTTTAATGTTGTGTTTTTACTTTGAATGTGATTCTCAAACATTATGTTTCACTCCCATTTGTATATACATGACTTTATTCTTTGGAAACTCTGTTAAATATTACTAATTCTTCATTACCTGTTAAATCAAACCATAGTCACCTGCTTGGTATTCAAGATTCTGTATGAATTGAGATCCTACTACAATATCCATTAAACCTTAAACCAAAGATTTTTATTCCAAATAATTGTCCAAAATTATCAAAAGATGGTTTAATTGCCATCCATAATTCAACTCATGCACAACTCTTACTTTTATTTTTATAATTCCTTTCTTTCATCTCAACAAGAATACTCTGAAAACTTTTGACAAAATTCATAACCGTCATTACCTCTAACACCTGCTTAAAGAATCTTCATCTTTCAACAATCCTGATTTGACCATCACATATTGTACATAAGTATTGATAGTCACCTTTCTACCTACCCCACAAACACATATAATCAATTCTGTCTCAATAAAAAATAATAATAATGTTTTTTTTTTAAAAAAAGAATCTTTGTCTTTCAGAAAAAGTCTGAATTATTTACTCAATTTACATTTCCTTAAAATTCACATACAAAGAGTAATTTTATTTTCATTTGTATGGCTGTTTTTTTCTTGTTTTTCAGAATGTGGACCTGAATTCCTCCTAGATGATGACCTAGCTCATGGAGACCTATCATTTCTGGTTGGGGAGATCAGATGCAGTACTTCTATCACACCAAAAGTGCCACAATAGATTTAAGCCTAGACTAGCTTATTATAACCCAGGCAGACCAAATAGTAATAATAAAATGAAGAGGCAAAATAACCCAAAGTAAGACATTGGACCTAATATATGAAAATCCAAAAGATTTTTGCTAATGTCAAGTCTTAGTATTTATCTTTCACTGTTTAACAGTTGGTATCTGACATTCATAAACTACTTTTGTGAAATCTATAAAAAAAATTACATGCAATTGAATGTTTACTCTTTAGACTTCTATACATGTAAAGAATTTGGCTTTTCATAAACATATGCAAAAAATTTTGGAATGTTTCTAAATAAAATACGAGCATATACATGTTTCCATTGTCCATGTATACTAAGCTTAAAAATTGTAGTTAGAGGAAAAAGAAAACGTGGAATATCAGACATGAGAGACAGTTTTTTAGGAAGGTTTTCTCAAGCCACGGTTCTCTGACTCATAACACTTAGCTGGTATTTTTATTTCCTAGACACAGCTAGAGTAGTGGTTGCATAATTACTGTTCATCCATCTGTTATCAGAGCCTCGCTGTACCTTTACCTCATGATTATATCATTATATTTCTCAATGAATAGTATTTTGGTACCAATTGTTACAAATTTCAGGGTTGTCTAATATAAAGTTAGCCCTTTTCCAGTATCAAAAGTGTTTTATATGCCATCCTAGAATTATCTTACCCTGTAAAGACTAACGGAAAGGGAAGAAGACTTGTTTCAAAAATGACCCTGAAGCCTTTTCTACACGTTACTATACAGACACCTATGATATAATAAAAAAATTTCTACAGACCAGTTAACTTTAGAGTCACCCAGTCTACTCCTGGTGCAACGTACTGCCTAATGCAGCTTACACCTGAAATCAACAGCCAAGTGTATAGCCCTGGCTTTGCCCACCCAGCCTGGAGCTATGCAGCCAGCATAAAATAAGAGAAAACCGCTGGAGCTCTTTCTATTGTACTTTCTAATCCTTATCTACTTATTTCTTCATTTTGTCAGTCTGTTTCAGAACTCTCTGACTTCTGATTTTCTCTCGCCTTCCCACTCACCCTTCCAAACTGGTCCCCTTCTCATCACTGGTCTAGAAAGCCCTGCTTGATTTCACCCTACCCTAGCTCAGACCCAGGAACTCACCAATCTATACTCCCTGTCCCCCTGCTGTCCAGGGCATAGGCCAGATACGTTTCCTGATGTGTCTCCACTAGGAGTCCTGGTTACTCCTGCCTTTCTCATAAAAGAGGTCTGATGGGAGCCTGTGATTTCATTTAGCATCACATTATCCCAGCAACTTGACGTTATTGCTTAACTTTGTTGTGGTCGATGTTTCCTGCTTTGGGCTCAAGAATTTAGCTGAGGTAACAAATTAATTATTCAATGTGCCAGTTATAATTTTAGACTGGGTTCCTTAGTAACACTAATGCCTATCGTGTTTGTTATCCTGAATGGTCACAGACTGGGAACTGCCTTGTTGGTTTTTATTCTATTCTCTGCCTTTTGTAAATGTCCCCCGTTTGCAATCTCAACATTAAATAAATAGCCAAATACACGAGTGCCAAAACTTTTTGACAAGAGAACTCTAGAATCACATGGTGCTTAGTAGGAAAACAATTCTTAGCTCAGTAACTATTCTCCATTTGAAAATATGTACTATTCCTTCTCCTCCTTTGAAAAGTCAGCACACTTGAGGGCCAAGTGTCGCCTGGGGACCTAACTTGCACAAAGCATCGTGTTGGCTCCAAAGCAGGGAAATCCCATAGCAACACCAGCAACACTTAAACTCCTTTGGGACTCTTACATTATTTATCTCTGAACAGCTAGGGGGCTTTTTGCAGAGAGATCCCTAACTACTGCAAGCATTCACTCTATTTAATGTTTTTTTAATTAACAGTGCACAAACACCCATTTTGTGTGTGCAGTGAAGTCTGTGCACATCCCCGGATTTGTTTTCTCAATAGATTTGGAAATGCTGTAGCAGAATGGTGCCAGACTTCCCTTTCCCACTCCAGTTATTCCTTAATAGAGGCCTGGAGACCTGAGGGTCTCTCTAGTCAATAAGACATTTGTTAAAATAAAATAAAACTGATATAGGGACAAGATGGAGAAAAGGGATATCTGGGGAAAAAGTTGGTACAGAAAAGCCCTGCTGCTGTTGTTGTTATACTTTCAAAGCAAGAATGACAATATAATTGTGAAATAATAAAATTTCTTCATAGTATAATATGTGGAGACTTAATTCAGCATTGTTTAAGAGTTAGATAGATGATCTCTAAAGTAAATGCCAGCTCTAAAATTCTATGTTCAGAATCACCTACAGAGCCTCTAAGTAGCACTTCATAACAGACCATCAGCTGAGAACTATTACATCCTAAAGCACATGTGATAAAACTCAAAGAATGCAACTCAACGATAAAAATGAAGCACCTGCAAACTACTCTTTATCTACCATAGTACATAACTCTAAAAATCTCTCTATAAACATCTGAGAAATAAAGAAAAGAAGCATCTTCTCAAGCAGAATTAAACAAATGGAGAGTGTACATATTCAAAATCTCCTTCAGGGTGTAAGAACTCTTAGAAATAAAATCAAATCCACCAAAGTAAAATTCTCTTCATTTGAGAATCATTGCCAGGCTAGGTTTTGCTGTCATCTTCTTTTTGAAGCTCACCGGCCATTCTAGATGGAGCGACTGAATTTCTAAACTGTGGTTACATAGTTTCCTCCCATTTGCAATTGTGAGGGGGCAGAATCCTTAATCTTCTCAGGCCTATTGTCTCTCTTCTGTGATTTGCTTTTCTTTCCCTTTCTTCCCAGTTCTAAGGTACGTCAAGTAATCATTGTAATATCAGAAAACTAAGTTTAAGATGCACACCTTTTATTGAGGTGTTTTTTTTTTTTTGCAGACTTTCTGTTGGAATCTGTATTTATTAATGAATACTATATATTGATGAATTTATTTAGAAGTTCTATTTTATTACTCCATTCATCACCAGGGGGCAGCACAATTCCCAAAGAGCATTCTTTTTACACAGGGATGGAGAAAAGTTACAACAGCATAATTGGTAGCAATCTCTGTTGCAGCTATAGGCATACACAGAGTTAATTCTGCTTTTCCTGCAATGAATGTAGACTGAAAACTAGTTGGATTCAGGAAATTATATCTGTGTAGAGAAAGATGCATGTTAGGAGACACCTAGCATAATCTAAAGGGGGTGGGATGTGGAAAGTGTCATTAGGTGTGTGTGTTTTTGTGTACTCGTGAGGTACAAGAAGAATGAAATTATTTTCTGAATTCCTGCACAATTTAAGTTGAATGTGGCAGAAAAGCCTATCAAATGGCATTATTTTCCCTTAATATCAGGAGAAGAAAACATGAGCAATACAATGTACCAAGTACTTGGCAAAGAACTAGAGATGGAAGGAGTGGAGAAAAAGGAACACTTCAGAGACGAATAAGACATGGTTGAAATCTTGAAAGAATCTATAAATCAAACACACCAGCTTGAGAATTATAAATAAACTATAATATTTTATTTTTAAATTTAATTTGCTAAATTCATATTAATTTGCTAAATTCATATAAATTATATGAATAAATAATCTTACAATGATATAAAGGGTAGTTTTTCATAAATTTATTTTTTCATGTTATACCTGTTTATAAAACCTCTAATGCGGCCTGTAGTAGCATCTTTAAAAAATCACATACATTGATATGGAACTTTTAAACCATTGCTCACATTACATGAATTCTTTTCCTTTTTTTAATATTTATTGGTTTTTATGGATCCATAAAATGAAACAGGTCATAAAAAGTTAAAAGGTGTTGTAAATTTTACATGAAAATAAACAACTTATAAAATCCAATACTATTTGAAAGCAACAAAGTCTACAATATCACCAAAGAGAATTAAATAGTTTGCTAACTCAAGGAAGGTAGAAATAGAAATAGCAGCGTAGCAGTACATGCATTTTAAAATCCTTCACATTTGTCCTTATTCTTATTGTGCAAAGATACCAAGATGTTCTTATTTAAAAAAATAAAACACGTACAGACACACCCTCTTCCATTAGCCCCGCTTCCCATTATACAATACAGTGTCTCTCTTCTCTCACTCCCAAACAGAATCCATTCATTCTTTTTCTTTTCAGTAAGCATTACTTTTTAGAACTTATTATGCACCTTCCCTTAAGATTTCATTATTCATATTTTGTGGGTAAGTTGACCTGGCACAAATTGTTCTAACAAAATTGACAGTTGTTTCCGTACAACACAAAGTACCATGGGAATAGGAACACAGAAGTCAGAGACCATAAACCCCTTCAGGACAGGAACTCTGTTTACCTTTTCAGCAATACTAAAGTATCTAAAGAAATACAGTAGTCCCCTCTTACCCTGGGGGATGCATTCCAAGACCACCCAGTGGATGCCTGAACTGGAGGATAATACCAAACACTGTGGAGGATAATACCAAACACTGTACATACTATGTATTTTTCCTACACATACATACCTATGATAAAGTTTAATTTAAAAATTAAGCACTATAAGAAATTAACAATAATAACTACTAATAAAATAGAACAACTATAAAAACATGTTGTAATACAAGTTATGTGAATATGGTCTCTCTCTCTCTCAAAATTCCTTACTGTATTGTACTCAACTATTTTAGGACTGTGGTTGACTAGTTAACTGAAACAGGAGAAAGCAGAACAGATAAGGGGGGGCTACTGTACCAGGCAAGTTGAAGGACCTCAACAAATATTTGTTCATATACAAAATACCCCAATTTTCCCAGAATCAGAGTGGGAAATGAAACTTGCAAAACTGATATGTTAGTTTCCCAGAGCTATTGTCATAAAGTACCACAAACTGGGTGGCTTAGGTTCTGGGGCAAGAAGCCCAAAACCAAGGTGTGGGCAGGGCCATGCTCCCTCTGAAGCCTCTAGGGGAGGATCCAGCTTCTGGTAGCCCCACAGTCCTTGGCTTGTGGCAACATAACTCCACTTTCTACCTCCATCTTCACGTGGTGCTCTCCCTGGGTCTCTGTCTTCACGTAACTGTCTTATTATAAGGGCACCACTCATATTGGATTAGAAGTTCACCTAGTTCAGTATGACCTCGTCTTATCTAATTACATTTACAACAACCTATTTCCAAATAAGGTCATAATCTGAGATCATGGGGGTTAGGACTTCAATATATCTTTTTAGAGGAACACAATTCAACCTCTCACAACTAGTAACAGTACTTTTCTCCTCTTCTACACTTTCGCTTTTTCCCTCGATCTTCCTTTGCCTGCCTGCCTTTCCTCAAGATGAAATCATTTTGAGAATATGATGAATTGATGGTCAATGTGCTGAGAAACACAGACTCCGTTCTTGCCTGTCACCTCCTGAGACTATGCATTATTTTGCCGGACTCATTCTGTTTGTGCTTGGTTTGGCTGTGCTAAAATCATACAAATTGCCATCATTTACAAGAACTGCTTATATTCATGCCTAATTATCATGCAGTAGAATAACAATTAGGCATATCATTAAATTCAAGTGAGATAACCTTCAATGTAAGTTTTATTTGATTATGGAACTAAACTCTGTTCAGGCATGCTTGGCCTTCGTAACGGGTTGCTCAGGAGGAACGGTTTTCTCTGACTCTTAAAAAATAATGACAGTGATATTCTTCATAATCCTAAGCTTCTCAAACAGAAATATTGATTCCAAAACTTGGTACCCACCTTTTGAAAGGTTACTGCAGTCAAGTCTGGATTAAATACAATCAATATTTCATCTATTAAATATGGATGAAAATGGAATATTTTATTAAACATTTTTAAGCTTTCTAATTTGCATCTGTTCTCCTGACTGAAGATACATGGGTTAAGAGTATAAAGCACATGATACTACGTTTAACAAATATATTCTGATCTCTTGATTAAGCTTTCTAGCTGTAGAATTTAAAATATATATATATTGTTGGCATATAACAGTACATAAGTGCTCTATGTTCTGTTTTCACATGTTTTTTTGGAGTTTATTGTTAAAGCACAAATGTGGCAATGTGATATCAAACCAGCAATGTCACTGCATTCAACCTCTAATAGGTGCACAATACATTGCCATGCACTCCATATGCACAACCCCATTTAACTCTCCCAGGAGTTCATTTAAGTGGACATTTTAAAATTATATTTAATTTTTTTAATTATTAAAGTAATAAACATAAATTTTAGGAAATTTAAGAATTATAAAGAGGTAGAAGTAGGAATGACCCATAATCACACAATCCAGAAATTGCTCCTTTTAAAATTTGGTAATAATATTAGTGTTACTAGTTTTGCAAGTCCCAAGCCATATGAAAGGCAATCTTGGTCATTTCATTCAGATATATCTCAATGGGGATTCAATGCCGAGTTATCTTCCACTCAGCACTCTCTCTTGCCCCATAGCAAATCCATCCTCAAGTCACTGTGACTGTGCATCCAAAAGGGCTTTCGTATCTTCATTTTTCTGCAACCCCACTGTCACTACCCTAGTCTATACCACTATCATCTTTTGTCTATGTTGCTGAAACATTCATCAGAACAGAATTCATTGAAACCATTTCACATACTTCAATGATTTTTAAAAATCACAAATCAGATCATGTAGCACCCCAACTCAAATAGTTTCCCTGAGTTTCTGTGGTGAAAGACTTTAAAGGTCATGCATCATCTGGCCTTTCCTTTACCTGTCTGGCCTTACTGCTCAGCATCACCTACCCCCAGATTCAGCCCCACCCAATCAGCACTTTTCACTCCAGCCACCCTGAACCTCTTTCAGTTTCTCTCACCTTAAGGCATTTACACAAACTCTTCTCACTGCAGGACACTATAATTTCTATTTTTTATTTACTAAACTAACTTCTTATTCACCTTCAGGTCTCAGCAGATTGTCAAATTTTTTTTAAAAAAGCAAAATATGCTGTTTCAGTCCCTGAGTTTACTGAGCACATTAAATTCTATAGTGTGATTAGTTGCACAAAAAATATTTTTAAGAATAATGATACACTTAAACCCAATGTAATGAATGTTCTATATTGTTCAAATTTCATATGAAATATGTGTGTGTGTGTGTGTACATATACACATACACATAAAAATGTAATCAAAGTCATAGTTACCTGGCAAGTTGGCAAGCTGGAGTTTGCAGAAGGGAGTACCAGGTGTGAAAAAAAAGCATGTATTGATTTGAAAGAGGAGATACAAGATGACATGTTTCAACACATTCCACCACATTGTGAAAATAAATCAGGCATAAGCTGATGAATGTTTTTTGTTTCTACCACAGTATGAACTACAGAAAATAGCTATCTCTTCAACAGATAAAACAGATTTTAGTGGCGTCTCTCTAATGATTGAGTTTCTATCTAATATCAGATAGATTCTTGATTATCATTCCCCCCAAACCAAGAAGACTTTTAAATTATTTTTCTCCACCCCTGGAACATCTTAACATATGCTGTACTCGGCGGCTTCATTTACTGCCAGTGATAAGAAATATGTAGGTCATTAGCAAGTTTATTTTTACTTCAATTCATTTGAAAGTCCATTGGCAAAAAAATGAACATTAAAATGAGATTCCAACATTCTAACACTAATATTAAGAACCTTAGCTTCTTTTCTTCAGGTTTGTGGGCCCAAAGAAATTCTAGAACAAAAGTAGTTTTTGTAATCTCTAACCTTCCTGCATCTGATCCTGGGGGCTTTTACATCCATACTCTGTTTTCAAGGAGACAGTGAATAAACTTCAGCTCAACCAAATATATTCTGCACGTCCCACCCCCAGATTCCTGACTCCTCTTGTTCTGGTAAATTAGACTATCAGCTATTGTGGATTGCATTTTTGTTCCTACTTCCTCCCTCCTCTTCTCTCTCACCCCCATTCATGTCCTTTGTCGTGTGACTCTGCACTTCCTCCCACTAAATGTAGAGTATATTTCCCCATCCAATTGATACTGGGTTTGGCCTTGTGACGTGATCTGGCCATTAGAATGTATGCAGAAGTGAGAGTGTGCTAGTTCTAAGCCTAGACTTTAAGAGGCATTATATGTTCCACTGGCCCAATATTTTGCTACTATTATCCCTATGAGAATAGGTCCCAACACTGATGAGAGACCCGTGGGAAAAATCTGCAACTTGGAACCAAGCCCAGACTAGACCAGCCAATCCACAGACATGTGACTAAGAATAAAATCAATGTTTTGAGCCACTGAGTTTTGGATTTCTTTGTTATGCAGCATTACGGTGGAACATGTTAACTGACAGAGAAACCTACTGAAAATCCTAAGCTTCATTTACCTCTTTTCTAAAACCAAATCATGGCATTTCTAAAAATTAATCTTGGCCAAATCCCAAATTTTTTTTTCTCTTCTGTGTTCCCCACGCTTTAAGCCCTTATTAGCTTTCCATGGCCCAAAGTCCAGTTCAGAGTTGCAAGCACCTGTTTTCCAAAGTGAGTAAGAACACAGGCTGCCAATAGAAAAAGGGCCTCCACTCATATAAGAAGGCCAAACAGAAAACCTGGAAACACCCTTCAGTGACTACTTACTGACCTTAAATAAAATCCATTTTCTTTGAAATGCATAAAATCTGTAAAGAGGTAGGATACTTAAATACATTCCGAGATAGAGTATAATAAATCCTATGTAAAGGAAAATACAATGTGTTAAAACCAACATAGCATATTATTTGTTACTTTTTATTTGTTTTAAACTTAACTAGTACAACACGAGCACATAAAAGTAATAATATGACATAGAGCTCTCATCTCCTTTTTACCATCTATCTTTATGGCACATTCTAGTTCATAAAGCATGATTCCTCCCACTGTTGTAAGTGAAACCTTGTAGGAAAAACAGATATTGACCTATACATTTTACCGATAAAGAAAATAATAGTCCAAATGATATTTAAAGTGGTAACAATAGATAACACTCATTTAGCTTTTATATGTACTCAGCTCTTTGCTGAGCACTTTACAGAAAACATTTAGTCATCACAACCAAACGTAGAAAAATACTATTATTATTCTCATTTTTAAATGAGGAAACCGAGCTTAAATAACATAATTAGGTCACATTACCAGTAAATGTTGGAGGCAGGTTTTGTGTCACTCACATATTCACATACATTTATTGAATAAATTTTAATAAACCCTTACAGCATGAAACTCAGTGAAGTCTCTGGCCCAGACTCTTAAGAACCAAACTATACTCATAAAAAAGGAAGGTGAGACTCTTGTGTAACCTCCACAGTGGTTCTCAAAGCTGATGCCCAAAAGTACCTCTTAGAGTATATATTGAAAAGACAGTGATTCAGTGGGTCTTGGAGGAACCCAGAGATTTGTGTTTTTAGCAGCCTCTAAGTTATCCGGATGGATGTAGCCAATTGAGACCTCAGTGGTCCACAAATGTATATCCCCCAACGGTACTAAGAAGTCAGAAAAATAAAGACAATATAATAGTTTTTCATAAAACCATACCTTTATAGTTTTATTTTTAATTTATTGTTTTGTTTCTTTTTTAAATTTCTTTTTATTCTTAATTTTGCAAAATAAAATGTAAGTGTTCCTACGTTAGGCTCACAACAAAGGGATAGAAAGATTGGTCAAAGAAATACCCAAATCTGGGAATTTTGGGTTTGGGGCTTCTTTCTAGTATACCATCCTTTAAGAAAATAACTAAAAATTAAAAATGGTAGGTTTACATTCTATTCCCTTATTTAGTCTTCTCAGGAGGGGCTGTTGGGCTAAACAACACTGCCATAAACTGAAATTTGCAGAATCACAGAAAAAAAAATGAATGGAAAAAGAGAAAGAAATACTACTCCATTCCCTGGGGCAGAGAAAATGTCAGAGATTATCTTTCTTCCAGGTAGGAATAACAAGGGAATTATAAAATAGAGGAAACCTAAAGTGGGACGGGTTCTTCTATTCCAGTAAAAAAAGAGGCAGATTATAAAACTGTAGCTATTAACCTTATATCAAGAGGTTAAGCACATATAATGATTCACTTTAAAACACAGTCACTTAATATTCAAGATTTATCAATGACCCATTGCTTTAAACATCTAGCATAATACCTAGTATATGCCCTCTCCCCCTTGCAATAGCTTAGAAAGAGATCTTTTTTAGGACATATTTCCAGAAGATGACTGGCATTTATTAGGCCCAGAAAAATTCTGATGGGTGAATGAGTGAATGAATGAATGAATTCCCTCAGCAATGGCACTTCTACCAAGGGCACTCTACTCTGTCTTAGCATTGAGTTAAAAGGGAAATAACTTGGAAATAGAGAGGAAGTCAAATTAATATTTCTTAAAGGATATACATTTTTTTTAAGCTGAGCCACAAACTTTCGCAGTGGATTTTATCTACAAGTTCTGAGTGTGTGTGTGTGTGTGTGTGTGTCCATTGGAATGAAATCTATTTCAAAAATAAGAACATATGTGCATAGATTTCTGTATACATTACTCACTTAAGCCTACATATCATAGTATTTAATATGCTAGGAGTTAAAAAGCTGGCATGTTAAAATAGCACAAAGGTATGTCTAGGTTAGTTACTGTTGAGTGACACTTAGTGTGGATTTACTCACTGCAAACTGTCCTTGATATGCTGCCTGTCTCTTCCTGGTAAATGGCAGTGAAGGTCAGTGAATCTAATTTGACAATAATGAGCCTGCTCTGCAACATGTTATAATATTGTGCCCCCACTTCTTTTTTATAAGGTACCAGCCAATCAAAAAGGCTGTTCAATGACACCAGGGAAACCCCAGGAGAGCTGGTGAGAGTCAAAAAATAGACCTCTCTTATTTTTCTTTTCCAATAATGGAGACAGCAGAGGTTATGAACATGTTCAATATGCATTAAAACAAAACACAGCCTGATAGGAATGTTTTAATTAATAACAATTATCTTCTGCAGCATTGTGATTCAAGCCAGGTCTCCGAGCATGAAGGGGAAACTTGACACTTGTGCTTCTTTGTGGACAGAGATTTTAACCAAAGTTAATGGAAACTCAGCGGATGAATGGTGCCGCAATTCAAATGTACTGTAAAATTACTAAAATGATTTCAATGTCACAGGACTATACTGCATTGCATTTATGATTATTACCCCTTGCTACGCTTTGGTGATATTTTGTCAAATATCTTAAAGCTTGCCTTGAAAAAAATTGTATCTTTCAGAGAAGAATGCTGATGCAACAAATAATAATAATTTGTTGTTATCATTTCTATAAGAATTATTCCTATAATAATTCTTTACACATTCTAAACAGTCTACTATATGTATAATTTTTATATGTAATAATTTCTGTAATATAAATAATAATAATTATTATTATAGAAAAGATACAAAAGTTGGAATGTTGACACAAGGTGATCACCCACTAATAGCTGCACTCCACCCCAATGGGTCTTTGCAAATCTTGTTCTGTATCCTAAGATTTTATTTCTCAAAAGAAATAAAGTTAGCATCTCCTGGGTAGGTGGCCATATGTCGGCATTTTAAGAAGCTCTTCAGATAATTCTCATGCACATTAAAACTTGAGAAGCATTTTCCTACACTAGAGATTCTTAAACTGAGGGCCACAGAATTCAGGGCTTCATGAACTTGGGATGGGGGAAAATACACCTTCACTTTAAGTCTAATTAAAATGTAGCATTTCCTTCAATTATAAATGTAGTCAATGAATCACAGTACTCTTAGAGTATCTGTGAGTTTGTCACTGCTATGGGTCAGATGTGTTCCCAAAATGTTTATGTACTGCAAATGTAATCTCTGTTGTAAAACTGTTAAGAGGGTGGCAAATCCTATTACAGTTGATGCAAGTTGGGAGCTTTAGAGGTGATTAGATTGTGAGGACTGTACTTCATGAGTGGATTAATCCACTGATGGTTTAATGGGAGGTTATGGGCATGAAGGTTTTATAAGGAAGGAGAGCAAGTGAGAAGCTTAGTTTGCTTGCTCAGCTATCTACCATGTAACACTGTCCCTACAGGACTCTGCATCAAGAAGGCCCTCTCCAGATGTGTTCCCTGGACCTTCGACTTCCCAGCCTCCAAACTGTGAGAAGTAAATTTTGTTTCTTTATAAATTACCCAGTTCCAGGTATAGTGTTATAAGCAACAAAAACAGACTAATACAGTCACCAATAGAAATCAGATATATTTTCCTATTATATTACAGTTTTTGATATCTGAAAATATTATTGACATTGATCACTCCTTTGAAATTATGTTAGTTATTAAACTTTCTTCTGGAGATTTTAATTTAATGAATTAAAAATGAGCAAATTTATTACTATATCAGAAAAATTTTAAATAATATTTTGATAAATGTGTACTAATATAACTGGTTTCTTTTGTAATCCTACACATTTTATTTAATGTATTTAAAACTTTGCTTCTGAATGGATCCCAAAGGCTTCACACCAGACTAGCAAAAAGGTCTACCACACATGCAAAGTCAAGAAACCTGACCCAGCTCTCCTTAGCCTTGAATCTATACAGAGAGAAAAGAAAAGCGTGGAAAAGCTAAATGTAAGCTGTGTCTCTGAATCAGACAAACCTTCACTGGCATTTCCTCTGAACGGACATGAATGTGGGAGCATAAAAGAAGGTGGCTTACAAAATTCCAATGTGTTTAAGAGTTTCAGGGGGGAAAAAAAAAGGAAAGCAGGAACAGAAACACCTGTCAGTCATGAATGGCTTATTGGCCGAGTTCATCAGCAGGGGAGCTGAATTTGATCAGTTCTTCCATGATTAGTGTCACTACAGTCAAGTGTAATTTCTGTATAAATAGAAATTGTGGATAGGAAAATAATTCAGTCCATCCCTCCAAATTGTCTCAGTCAGCACAGACATCAAAAACTGTCAGCCTGAGGGGTGAAAGCACACATACCCAACCAAGCCTATAATTGTGTTCGGTATTCAAATATTTCAAACTACAGAATATTATTTTCAACATAAGACCAAGGAAAAATCAATGTTGATTGTGCAGCTTATCTAACAAGAAAACAGTATTTGTGTATTTCTCATTGTCGTTTGGTAAAAGTGAATAAATATGTTTTTGTATTTTATCACTTTTTCATTAATAGTATACTTTCATCTCTAAACGTGCTTGTCTTCTAATTCTTAAGCTTAGTGAATGACACCTTCAACCAATCAATTGTCCAAGACAGAGATCCACAGGCCTCCTTACCTGCTTCATCAAATATATCACTAAGTCCTATTGCATCAATTTCCCTGAAAGTAATCCTCTTCCTGTAGGCCCATTGCAACCAGGTTAGTTCAGATCATCATTATTTTAGCTAGAATTACAGGAATGCTAACTGGTCTCCTTGGCTTTAATCCTACTTGTCCCTAAACTTTTCTCTACATGTTCATCAGAATAATATATTTTAAATGCAAGTCTTAATGTCTTTCCCCTGTATAGGCACATCTGTGGAATCCCACTGCTCTTAGACTGTATGCCATACTTCTTACAATGGCATATTGGCCCTTCAAGATCTGGCCCCAGGCTTACATTTCTAGCCTTAGCAGTCTCATCATGCTATAGCTTTCACATATACTGGTTTTCCCCAGGTACTTCTGGGCCTTGGCACATGTTTTCCCTCTGACTAGAAGGCCTTATTTGCGTGACTAACTTCAGCTGCCATCTCCTGCGGGAAGCTACCCCGGACCCTCTAAGCTGAGTGAGATGCCCTTTCCAAGTGCTTGCCTAGTGGCCAGTATTTACACTTTTGGTTGGGTTCATTATATCAGACTGTACCTGCACATTTATTGTTGAATTAGCTGAATTAACAAGCAGGATTAGTGTCAATAAAATATAGTCATGGTGTTTGATCAGAGATTAAACCTAGGATAGTGCTTTTATAAAATGTTTTATATTCACTCCTAGCAAAATCATTTTTGAGTATTATAAACTTTGATCACGTTACTGTTCAAAGAGAGAAAAAGTGTCTTTTTCTTGAAACCAGTAAGGATGTTAACTCTTAATCTGACATATAATATTTCTAGTTACAGATTCAAACTATGCTTTGATGTGTTAAGAATAAGACACTTGTCCATAAAGTTTAACTAAGGACAAGAGAATGTGTTTCATATAATAAGAATACATTTACCCCAATTAAAAAATAAACATATGCTTATGAATATAAATAATTTTTAAATAATTGGCAAAGGCATCCTTCAGGCCCTCAGCCTTTCTCTGCATCCTTTTCAGAGGCTCATGTCCATGGTTTAATAAACTATTCATGATTCCCTGAGTGCAGGAGACCTTCCTACCTTCTTACATTTCTCCTTTTCAGACTGCCCAACATTCAGTTGATGACAAGGTCTTATTAACTAGAGTAAAATCCATGTGTGTAGAAACTTTGTTTGGTGCCTGGCACACTGTAAGGGCTCAGACAATATTTATTTAATGAATGATTTACTATCTCCTACTTAAGCCAGAGGTCTACCTAAGTCGTTTTTACTAGCAGACACTTACACTGGAGGTAAGGAGACCAGAAGGGGAAAGAGGCCTGCTCTTAAGACTCTTGACACTGTTACCAGTGAAACTAAACATGCAAGTCCGATTGTGTCACCCTGTTGCTTATACAACTGACATAGGCTTCTCCAAACTACATAACAGATAGTATAACCCTTAGAATGAATTAATAATAATGATGATGAAAACTATATTTACTGAATACTTAATGAATGCAGTCACTGTGCTAAGTGATTTGCATTTATCTCATTTATCTCATTTATCTCATTTGCATTTATCTCATTTACCTCTCAACAAACTAGGAAGCAGGCAATAATATTATCTCTATTTTTAAAGACAAGAAAACCAAGATTAAGTGACTTGCCCAAAATCACATAGTTAGAAAACGGTAGAGATGGAAGCGGACAGCAAATAGTCTGATTGCTGAGCACAAATACTGCACCTTTTTAGTATATAAATCATAAAACATTTAGTCCTAACCTATCACTAGCTACCAACTTGTGAAACACCCATCATCTCCTAATCCATGAAATCCTAGCACATTAAACTATTGGAAATACTTGAAATGAATCGTGTTCTTATAAGACCTCTGTGAAATGCACACATTACTTCCTTTGGCAAGAATTCCCTACCCCTCTTCTCTTCAACCTCAAAAGTTCCTATCAATCCATCTTTCAACTTTCATATCTGATATCCACCCCTATGAAGAGCTTTCCCTGACTCTCTCAAAAAGATTAACCCCTTTGACCCTCATTGCATTCTGTAGTATATTATTAATGACTTCATCAAGCAATCCTATTTCTCTAGACCACCCCCATCCCCAGTGAGACAGTGAGTACTCTGAGGAGAGAGACAATGTCTAATCTACTTTGTATCCACCATTAGCTAGCCCAGAGCCTCTACTGGGCAGAGGCTCAATAAATACTTGTGAATATGAAATGGGGGGTGGTACTTAGTAATGATATAATAATGGAGTACAAGGTGACCATCAAAAAGGTGAGAATACGAGAGAAAGCAAGATAGGCAAAAAGTGGATACAACATTATACCTTACAGAATAGGACTATTAATGTAGAGGAAACCAATAGACTAGAAATATATCACTGACCATGCAATAAGGCAATATTCCTAATGATGACTCTGCATGACGAATGACTCATTGAATTGTGTTCAATATACTATTTTTTGAGGAGGTAGGTAAGAAAAATGCATCTTCAAATGTTTTTATTGAGTATGGTGAGAACCAATATTGTTAAAGAGTAAATGTCAGTTATTCAGCAAATTAAGAATTTATTCTCTGATAATTATTGAGTAATTGTGGTCTGTTTACAAACATGCACATACAGACACACACTTTACAAACACTAGGTAGTCAAGAGACATTGTGTCTGTCTCTAACGGCTTTATGTCCTTCCACAAGTCTCTGAACTTTCCATCTGTGGAATGAAAGGAGAAAACTCACGTCTATCTTTAAAATCCCTAGTCTATGAGGTGGTTTAAAAAATATTTCCACAATTCTTGGATACTTCTCCCTTTAAGAGGTCTAGTTCAATTCCCCTCCACCTGAGTGTGGGCTGGACTTAGTGACTCACTTCTAAGGAATACAACATGGTAAAAGTGATGATATGTCACTTCTGTGAGTAGAATATAAAAAGACAGAGACATCAGGCTCCCATTTTGTGTGAACTCTTGCTTCTTCTCCCACTTTCTCAGATCACTCACTCTGGGAGAAGCTAGCTGCCAGGTTGTGAAGACACTCAGGTAGCCTACAGAGACAGAAATAGTGAATAAAGCAGGTGTCCGGCCAATAGCCAGCAGGAAACTGAGGCCTGCCAACAATTTGAGTGAGCTTGGAAGTGCATTTGCCAGCCCCAGTCAAGCCTTGAGGTGAAAAAGGCCCTGGCCAGCAACTTGCCTGCAACCTCCACAGGGACACAGCGCAAGAATGACTTCGCTAAGCCACACTCAGATCCTGAGCCGCACAATCTGTGAGATCACAAGTGTTTGCTGTTTTAAGGTGCTAAACTATGGTGTGATTTTTTTTTATGCAGAAACAGATAACTAATACAGACCAGGATCTTATATATTACATAATTCTATGACATCACTATCTTTCAGTTAATTCCTTAGTCTTGGTGCCTATATTTTTCTCAATGTCTAAAATGGCAAACTAATTACTACTGTAGATTTACTTCTTAACTGAAATTACTGAGGTTGGAAAACAGACTTTACATTTGTACAATGTAGATTTACACATGTATTACTTATACACTTAAAAGGATTAGAGTTAATATATTTTCAATGAAAAGGAACTCATCTAAATGCCAGCCTGACTCGCATAATGTGGACCCCATGCTGTGGGATTTGCAGCTTTTCCAAGTTGGGTATGACAGGCTAGTTGCAATTACATAAATGAATTCTTTCTATCAACCTCACCGGTGCATTAAAGAAAGGCTACACAATTAAAGAAAAGATCATACTGCTTGAAGAAGGCAAGGCAACCAGTTTAAACAAGTAGATGAAATTAAAATCATTTCACTAGCTCTATTTTCCAATCCTGTAATTGCTGAAACTGCTCTGAAATGTTGTGTGCATCCATATTCAAGGATCTTACCTACTCAGAGCCAAACTTATCATTAAAAATGTAATCAATGGCTAATGCACTTTTCTTAATTATTCTATCAAATGGCAAACTGAAAATTTACAAAATAATGAGAAAGGAAAGACATTATTTTTAGGGTTACTCTATTTCCAAAGCCTTAATTCAGACACTTTACAACAGGCTTCCCAAAGACAAATCATGATAAGCCCAAGTGTGTTGTCTTCATACTACTCCATTTCTCCTGTTTTTGTTAATCACCCTTTTCTCTAGCCGAACCCCTACTCTTGATTTTAGCATCACCCTTTCCTCGGAAGGGTAGATACTTCTTATATTCTTTGGGTTCAACTAATTCAGATGAGACAATGACCAGCTAATGCCATGCTAAACATAAGCAACCCTGGGTTGGGAGCTTCAGGCTCATCCCTGTGCTTTCAGAAGCCTGTATGATAGCTGTAAACTCAGAGAAGTAGCCACGGAGAAAGATGGGCATGACCAACTCCAACTGAAAAAATAAAAAACTGATTTATAATTAAGTGGCTAGTAATTGTCCCCCTCTCCCTGCTATGGTTTGAACGCGTCCCCCGAAAATGTGTGTGCTGGAAACTTAAATACATTGTAACAGAATTAAGAGGTGGGGCCTTTAGGAAGTGGTCATGAGGGCTTCACCCTCCTGAAATGGAATAATACAGTAATCTCAGGAGCAGGTTAGTTATTTCATGAGTGGCTCCTGATAAAAGAATAAGTTCAGCCCCCCTTTGCTCTATGTCTCATGCACACCCTTCTGCCTTCTGCGCTTCCTCCATAGGATGACCCTTGTCAGATGCCAGTGCTATGCTGTTGGACTTCCCAGCCTTCAGATCTATGAGCCAAATACACTTCTATTCTTTATAAATGTCCCAGTCTGTGATATTCTGTTATACCAGCAGAAAATGAACTAAGACACCCCCCCCACACTTGCTTTTCTTATTTCCTGGTAAAGAGGGTGGACCCTTTATCTGCATGAGTCCTCCATAGCCAAATAAAACCTTTTGTGAAATTTACATCACACACACAAAAAGTCTTATAAACATACATAAATGTGAATTTAAAAAATTGAAAAATAAAATAACTATTTTCTAAGTTCCTTTGGTGTCTACAACCACATTTTTTATTACATTATAAACATGGTGTGGATACATTTTGGCATTCTATGTTTTCTTCTTAAGGGAAAAGAGATGTGCATTCAATGCCAAATTCCACTGGAAATTCATGGGTCTAGGACTGAGGGCTTTTCTTTACAGAGAACTGAAAAGACTTTTTCATGGATTGTCTTAAACAAGTTACTCAGCTATTTCCTACTGAGGCCTAAGGACTTCTGACTCCTGATGACCTCTTCTTAATTGATACCTTGACATTTGTGAGACATCAATACAAACTTAGCCCTAGCTGGGTATAGGTTAAGAAAGAAGTACTTCATTTCAAAAGCAATTAATACTGCGCATATATTTGTAAGTACAAACTCAAAAGACAGGTAACAAAATTCCAAAGAGGAACAGCAAATGCTAACAAAGATGAGAGGAAAATAAAATTAGAAAGAGAAAAAATATGTATTACCAAAAAGAAACATAATATGTTTAATACCTTATAAATATTCATAGATATGTCATATACAGAAGCTTATAATGCTAGAGCTTTAGCATTAAAAAATTGAAGATTGCTTAAAATAGGAAATAAAATAACAATAATAGTAATTCAAAAAGTTTTTCATCTTTTTCTGCTATACAATTAAGATCACATCAATATATATTTGTATAGTCTCTTTTACTCATCTGTCTTCATATTTAATAATCACTGAGTATAAAGGAACAGTTTCTATGTAATTTCCTTTATTAATACTTCTCCATGAAGAGTCTTCATATTAACAAAATTAACTTATTAGAAATTATTCCCACATCCATATGCCTGAATTTTTAATTGTCTTTGCCTCTAGACAGGAATAGCCACTTGGCAAAATGACATGATCAGGATCATTCCTCCACATTCATAATGCCTCCTTTTCTCTCACTGCTTAATACAAATATTAATGATTTTTAAAAAGCAGGAAAAGTGTTCTGCTAAACTCTAAACTCTTGTATTAGGAATTTGTATTTTAAATTGAGCATTTATACCTCTAAGGTTTCATATTGATAAAAATCTACAGTTCTTAGAGGATCACCTTCCTAATCTTTTTTTATCAAATACCTTTTAGATAAGAAGGAAAAATCTTGTACATTTAAAGCAAATTTTGAATAAAAAGGTAAGGAAAGTGCTTATTATTAACTATCTGTCCCTAGTGCACTAGTATTTCTAGTTATATGACTATAAATGATTTAGGAATGCAAAATACATGAATAAAACCACTATTAAGCCTTAACATTTGATAAGAAGCACAATCTGGTGATAAAAATATCCTCCTATGTATTTGGGCCTAGTTCATACAGTAACTGATATGTGACCTATAAATTCCTTTAGTCTTTGCTTATATTTTCTATCATTTCATGAACGACAATACCATAAGTTGAAAATACAAGTAGAACTCTCATACACTGGTACACTCACCTTGGGGAAAAAAGTCTAGAAATTTCATACAGTATCGAACATTTGATCCACTCTATGACCCAGCAATGCCACCCCTAGGTATTTACCCAAGAAAATGAAAAACTACGTACATAAAAAGATGTATAAACAAATATTAATAGCAGTGTTATAAATAACCATTCAGTTATCCATGAAAAGGAAAATAAACAAATTATAGTATTCTCATTCAATGGAATACTACTCTGTGATAAAAAAAAAAGCAAATTACTGATACATGCAGCAATATGAATGAATCTCAATAAATCCTTTAAAAAGCCTTGCACAAAAGTAAGTAGAATACAATCTGAATTCAAATGATAATGTAGAATAGGCACAATTGATCTGTGGTGGACAGAAATCAGAATAGTGCTTACCTTGGGACGTGGGGGTGGAGTGACACACTGGGAAGGGGCAGGAGAAAACTTTTTAGGGTGATGGTAATGTCTGTATCTTGATAAGGGTTTGCATTACACAACTGCATGTATTTGATAAAACATAGTGAATGGACACTTAAGACTTACAATTCATTATACAGAAATTTTACATCAAAGAAAGCAAATACTTTAAGCAAATACTGTAAACAAATACTAAACTCTATTTAAAAGTGTGCATGCTAATGTACTTAAGGGGAGGTGTACTGATTTCTGCAGTTGGTTTTTAAATGTACAAAAACTAAATAGAATAATGGTTAGAGGGATATGATAATAGAAATGTGATAATGCAAGTATAATAAAATGTTAATGATAAAATCTAGATGGTGGGCATATTCTTTCAAACTTCTCCAATTATATGAATTCTGGAACTGACACTTTTGAAATTCAGGCAAAATATTTTTATAGTAAAGACAACATAGTAATTCTCTGGTAGATCCCTTGGCCTTCTCAAAAGATTTCTCTTTTGTTTCCTCTGGGTAGCATTTGAGGGCAGGAATGCCGAACCTTTTCTTTTAACATCAGCATTCTTCTGCAAACAATTTGCAAACTAGGCAATAATTCAGTTTTCTTCCTTCTGTTGGAATCTCAGAACTAGAGAATTTCTTATCTGTAAGAAAGAACCAAAGCCAATTTTATGGCATTTTTCTGCTTTGTTTCCTCTTTTCTATCAAATTTAACATCAGTGTGCTGAGAAACAAATGTAGGCTCAAATACTGTACATATTCTGATATGGCATGATAATTTTCTTTCCTTCTTGAATTCTCCACTGCCCTATAAATGTGTTTTCCAGATTTTTCTTTTTAAAGAATATGAGAATCAAAAAAGGGAAAATAATATAAAGGTACTATTCATTAAAAGGGGGAAATAGCTAAACAGAATACTGTTTTCCATTAATTTAACTTGGTCACTGCTGAAAAACATAAAGCCTTTCTAAAGAGGTCTATAACTCAACTCTTGATCTAACACACAGATAAAGGATTGATTTTTATTTTTAAAAATCTTAAAACAGGTGATGAGAATTTCACTAATCAGTCTGCACTAAACTGATGAAAGCCCATGGAATAGGGAAGAGTGTTAACTGAATTATATGGATTAATATAATATGAGAAAAAACTGTGGCATTTTAGTATTGTGCCTATTTTGTCACTGGTGTTCTACCATTAAAAGCCAGTCACATAAATGATAGGATGGTGCTTTTATATAACTTGTGGATCTCCAGCTCAGTATTAAAGCCATATTTTAAGAAAAGACCTTTCTGTACATGACAAACTGAATAATTTTTTATATCAAATGAGTTAATATTAGACATACACCAAGGGTAAAGTTAGACACATATACACTTAAACTCTCCAATACAATAACCTCTAGCCATATGTGAATTTGGCATATGGCTAGTCAAGACTGATATTTGCTCTTACTAGTAAAATATACTACTGATTTTGAAAATGCAAATGTAAATAAGTCCAGCAAAAATATCATAATTTTTGATTGTAATATTTCAGGTATACTTAAATAAGTGTATTGTTAAATTAGCATAATTTATTTATTATCTGTTTTCTATTATAGCTAACAGAAAATTTTAAATTACATTTGTTGCTCTCATATTTTTAATGGAAGTGCTAATGCAAAGATTTGGCACTTCACAGAAATAATTTTATATTTAAACATGATAAAATAATTCCTTGACTTAGAAATAGTGCACATACAAAAAAGGGTGACAAGAGGATAAGATGTGATAAAACATAATTCACTGAAGCACCAAAAATCTTGATTTTCATTTGTGCTTATTAATATTTTATCGTACACATTCTTTGAGCCTCATGTCCTAACTCTTGGAAAAGAAGGGTTTTCTTCCCTTCGAGAAAAATAAATAAATGATCTTAATTGTTCCTTCTTTTAAGCTTGTGTCTATCCATCAGAGAGCTATGATACAGTTACTCCTCCTTTTGGTTTTCAGATGCATAAGCCCTTTTTCTGTCATCCCAGTCAGTCGGAAGAATGGTTATGAAATGATTTTCTGCCTATTATGAATCTCTTGTAATTTCTTTAAAGAAGAATCAAACCTTATGATTTTTTGCTAAAAAATAAATTTTAGCTTGATCCTTTTGAAATACAACCTGAATCCATTTCGTTTGTGGTTGAGTGAATGTGTGAGTGTGTATTATTATTTATGTAGCTCAATCAATCTGCTGTTAAGAACTGTTTGTCCTTATGGACAAACCTGATTTTTAAGAGATTTTTTTCTCATTTTCACTGGACTGGACAAAGAACTCCAAAGAAAACACAATGAAAATAAACGACTATTTTTGATTAACTGTGGTTAGTCAAACATGTGGCAGACATTGTCCATGGGCTCTCCAAACCCCTCCCTCCTGTCATCTTCCTTCATTCCCCCCAAATTTTCCTCCTACGAGAACTTTTACTTCTTCGGGTAATCACAGAGGATTAGAACAAAACAAGTCCAATGTGTCACAGAAGTTGAGATTTTGTTTATGATGGATTTTTTACATCAATGTTGTTTTTTAAAAATAATTGCATTAAAATATTACTTATCTTTATTACCAAGTTTTTCGGGATTCCCATAAATTACACATCAGAGGCCAATGTCCCACTCACCTCACCCTAACTCCAGCCCTGCAGGTAATGAAAAAAATTTTTTGTTTGCAGGGAAGATAAATCCTTTCGTATGCCGCAATGGACAAATAGTGATGGGATTCAACAAATCAGGGGAATGTCATTCCTCTGACCAATGAAATGCAAAAAGTGTACTGATCTCTATAGCTTCTGGGAAAGCTTGTTTTCTTTTCCTTTATCCTGATTAAAATGTTACAGAATTGTCTGGCATATCCATTCATCCTTCCTGTATCTTCATACCATCAATATGGACATCATACTGCATGTGCACCAACCATATTTCAACCATGCAGCGGAAAGCCAATGAGCTAAGGGTGGAAAAACAAATATTAAAAGGAAATTTCCCAAAGCTATTCATAAGCAACTGCACCAACCATAAACTGCACACCGTTTAACTTCTTGTTAGTGGAAAACATAAACTGCTTTTGGTTTAAAACTCTTGCAGTTGGGTTTTCTGTTACTTAAAGCCAAGCACAATCCCAGCTGACACACATGGACAAACTAAATCCTCAATTATTTTAAGCCAACTTTTGTTGTAACACTTTAATTTCTGTGTTAATCATATATAGTGTTTGCACAATAGGAACTATTTCACTATATGTTTTGAGCATAAATCTATTCTTTCCCTTCTCAGCTACATAACTATTATTGAAATTTTGGGAAGTTGTTCTTGGATAAGATCACTTTCACCTTCTTAGATTCAAATTCTATTCAGTCCTGCCCACAATTTAATTTGGTTCAACAAATATTGACTGAGTACCTACTCTCTGTTGGACACTAAATTAACCATTTTAAAGAAAATAAACACCATCCTTGCCCTTTGGCATCTTATAGATCAGTTCAGATCACTTCCTTGATATTAAGCTTAAAGCTCTATTATAAGTATCACTTGTTAGCAGTCTGGAAATCCTCGAGGACATTCACCTTAATGCTGCAGAAGTAAATGAGGGCATCTCAAACTAATATAGTTAGAAATGGGCAGGTAAAAGGAGTATATAACCTTCTGTTTGTTTGGTAATTTACATTTACAAAACACTTCCACAAAGATGGTCTCATTTTTCTTTTAAATCCTGCTGGAACAACTTGGTGGAAATCAAATCTTTAAAATTACTTCTACTTAAGCAGCAGCCACTTAGACTGTTTTCTGCTTTATAAAAAGATTTTACATTTGTGCATTCCCAAAATCCTGAGGGATGCATTGGAATAATTTTAGGCTTGACTCTTTGAAGAGAAAAGGAAAAAAAAAATTCTTCCTCTTTGCAGATTTAAATTAGTTTTGTATACAGTATGTTATATGGAATGAATGCCAATTTGTTTTCATTAGAATTGTTCTCCTAGCATGGCATCTCTTTTTCCTCAGTGATGTTTATTTACGCATGTTTGACCTCCATGCATGCATTCATTCTTTCAACAGACATTTCTAATGGAAGACACCATCCTAAGAGCTCTGGGAGTGAAAGATACATGTTTCATTATTCCACATTCTTAAGGATCTTAAAATCTGGTAGGAAAAATTAGGTAGGTAGAAAAATCAGGATACGAGTACCTATGGAGGGACAATGAATGCAACAGAAAAAGGAAAACAAAAAAACTAAGTGCAACTGTGCTTATCCTAGAAGTCTTGATGTAGCACATGACATGTGAACCAGGTTTGAAAGAATGGGACAGGTACTGTTAATGAGGCCCATGCCTGAAGCAGAGAATCTCTGCAAAAAATGATAGAATTGAGGCTAGAATTACTGTAATATAAACTAGATGTCAGCCTAAAGATTTTGGTTTTAGTCAAATGTAAGCAACTAAAAGTTTTAGAACTTATCTATTGTCACATTGGAATAATAAATAAGTAAAATCAGATACACAATTTTACTTATCAAATAGATAGGTAATAAGTAGATAAAGATTAAAGGTAATAAATAAATAAATAAATAAATAAATAAATAAATAAATAAATAAATAAATAAATAAATAAATAAATAAATAAATAAATAAATAAATAAATAAATAAATAAATAAATAAATAAATAAATAAATAAATAAATAAGAAGATTAAAAACTGGATAATACCCAGTGATAGTAAAGGTGTGAGGAAACAGGTATAGTCATTCATACTTGGAGAATATGCAAATCACTGCTTCCATTTTTGAGAGAATTTTCTTAGTATCTGTAAGGCTTAAAATTCACATACACTTCAACCCAGCATTTCCAATTTTTGAAATTTATTCTAAAGAAGAATTGGCATGAGTATGTAAAGATATATGTACAAAAACACTTACTTTGACAAAGACTATTTAGGAAGAAGGGAAGTCTTGCCTACTCATCAATAGAGAATTTGATGAATAAAGTATGGTATATACATATAATAATATTCAGATTTTCTTAAAAATAGTTCTGTAGTTACTAATAAACAAAAAAAGTCAAGGTATATTATTATGTGGGGAAAAGCCAGTTGCAGAATTATACCTAGGATATAAATCCATTTTTGAAAAATTAAAAACGAAGGTCTGTCTCACCACCTTTGTAAGTATATACATACATAATTGATATTTGATCTCTTAAGACGACTTAATTGAGCTCTTAGATATAGTTCTGTATACTAGTGAAACCACAGAGAATAAAAGAAACAAATCCCTGTTTGTGGAGTGTATATTCTAGACAAGAAAGAAAATAAGCAAAATAATTACAAATTAGGATTAATCACCACTATGCAAAGAGAATACAATAGGGAGATACTATGTTAGACAACGTGTACAGGTAGGCTACTCTGAAAAAGTAACATTCAGCAGGGACCAGAATGAAGTGAGCCCTGGAAATTAGTATGTCTTTGGGAAGAGTACCCCAAGCTGAGGGAATAGCAAAAGCAAAGGCTCTGATGCATTATCCAGGAACAAAGAGGTCAGCTTGAAGGGACACAGTGAACCGGGAAAGGTGGTGGGAAATCACAGTCAGTTATTGCCAAGAAATACTGATTGTGTCTATAGCTGCCTAAAACAATAGAAATACCTTATATATAAAACAATGGCTACTATGTAACAGAGACTTGCATTGAATGCGTGCACACACACACACACACACACACACACACACACACAATCTTGCTTTATTGTCAGGAAATGACCTCTAGTAGAGTTGTGATTTTATTTTGACTGATATAAAGACAAATCATAAGAAGAGGCTGAGATTTCCCTGAGCTGGACCAAAGGACGAAAGGAGGTGGGAGGGGGGGCAGGAGGAGAGAACAATGCTGTTTGCACATGGACAAGCCTGTTTGAAATCTCTTCTAGATAACTAAAGAGATAAAAGAAAAGGACAACAAAGTATTGAGCAAGTACAGTGAAGGTTAAATATGAGCTCCTACTGCCATGATTTATCCACTGAAACAGCTGGGAAACTTCCAGAGTGGTTCATATATCACAGAAGTAAAGGAAGTGAGTCTGACTGTATAAACACACCTCAGGGCTGCTACTGTTCCCATTAACTGTCTGTCTCAGTAAAGGTCTGCCATTAGACAGATGCCTGCTGTAGCTGAATTGATAGAAAACTGCAGGTACGAATAAAAATTAGAGGGAGACGTATGTCAAGAACATTTATGAGAAATTTTTCACGGGAAAGGTGGAAAAGGAGTTATATAATTTGACTATTTAAAAATCTGACATTTAAAAAATTTTATACTGTCCACACTTAACATTCTGTTGCTTGCTCCTATATCCATGGGTTTAAATAATTATGGCAGATGTTTATTAAGTGTGTTCAGTTTCTAATTTCCGTAATATATCTAATGAGTACTTTAAGAACTCTCCTTAAATTCCTCTTCCAGTCAATGGTGAATAGAACTGATGCATATAAATTACAAAAAATAAATTAAGATTTTAAAATAAGGTCAAATGTCCAAGGACCAACTTCTTATGAAATGGGACCAATCATCCAACATTGACTTGCACTTACTTTCAGTTGAAAAACAAAAGCATGGTGATCTCCAAAAGCTTTATAATATGCAGAAAACTCTTATCTGTTATACATGATTCCTCTTCAAAGATCCATGCTAGTGATTCTACTTGATGGATGTAGTATCAAAGACCACATTGTGGGCACAGTCTTGACTGAACAGTTTATGTTTGCAAAGTGATTATTTTCTAATGCCATGTTTTCCTGTGAGTCCTTTCCAAATACTGTCCTGAATATACTTTTGGTCACAGGCACACCAGTTGGGAAGAGTAAAGTGCTGAGGGATCGGGCATCCCATTCCCAGGAGAAGAAAGTTAAAGATAAATGCATATTGTAGGAGTAAAAATATGAATATATTGTTTTTACTTAATTGAATTATGCTACTTTCCCAGTAACTTTAAATCAAAGTTATTCAGTAAGAACATCTTCTAAAAAGTTTTTTTAATTTTGTACCCTGTTATATTAATGCATCTATATACCTATTGCTCTTCCACTAAGATAAGCATTTTCTTTTAAAAGCATTTACATATAATACATAAATGATAATGATAAATGTATACAGTATATGTACTCATATGCAAGCGGTCTTCAAAATGTTCATGGAAGGACTCTTATTATCCTTTAATTCCATTTTTCCATGAACTTTTTGAAGTACCCTTGTATTTTATATAAATATATACAATAAAATATTAAAAGGACTTATTTCACGATGATTATAATCAATCTATTTATTTTTGTTCTAAGCAACCAAGAAATTATAGTAAAAGATTTTTTTTTAAATGACTTGGATAAGAATTTTTACTAAAATTTACTTCACTTTATCACTTTAAAATTTTTTTCTTTATCATATTTTTCCATTTTCAAACACAAATTTTGCTTTCCTGAGGTACTCCACATATGAATTAAAATGTACTTCTTTATAGATATAAAAAGATTTCTCATAAATACATACTATAATCTACCTATTTCCCTTCCTAGAAATGAGGCAATAGTTGTGTGTATTTTGTTTTTTCTTTAATAAATTACGTGATCTCATTGATTAACTTAACTGACATCATGACTGTTCTACAGACTTTAGCTTCCTTGTCCTTTCTACAAGATACTATCAAAAAAAAAAATGCTCTTTTGATTCTCTCTCTCTCTTTTTTTTTTTCCAATCTCGTTTCCTGAATGATCTTCCTCACCCCTTGAACATCAGTATTCCCCAGTGTTCTGTTCTGAGTTCTCTTCCCTTTTCCTCCCCCTGGGTGATCTTATCTACTTCTAGGCCTGAATCTGCTTCCCAATGACTCCCAAGTCTATAGCTTTAGTCCCCATTTCTAAGTTCAGGAACATATTTTCACCCCAGATCAAATCCATTGTGCACCTTCTGCTCCAATCTGTTCTTTTCCTATATTTCATAACTTGATTGACAAATTCCCCATCTCTTCATATAGGCAGCTTACAGATCATGTGATCATCTTCACCTGCTTCTACACTCATGTGTCATTCTTCCTATTCCTCTCATGTCTCCTTCTTTCAACTCTATCCTCCTAAAGTCCTTTATGTGCATCTTGTCCTCTCTATCCTGACCACTGTACTCCTAATTCAAGGTCCTGTTTCTCTTTCTTACCCATTGCACTGGTCTCCCCACTTTTTGTACATTTCTAGCATCTATTCAGACTAACAGCAGACTTCTCATCAGAAACCCCGCAGGTGAGAAGAGAATGGGATGATGAATTTAAAGCATTAAAAGAGAAAAACTGCCAAACAAGAATACTATATACAGCAAGGCTATTCTTCAGATATGAAACAGATATAGTGTATTTACCAGATAAACAAAAACTATTGGAATTCTGTGCTACACAACCAGTCTACAATAAACCTAGGAACCCCCCCCCCCAAATAATCCCACCATGAACACACTAGGAAGAATAAATCTCACTGATAAAAGACATAGGCAAATGAGAAAGAGGGATAAAAACAAACAAACCAAAAAAAAACCCTATACCATTCCACTTCAAAAACCCAACAAACTGAGATGTCATAGAACAGCAGGAAAAGAAAGGAACAAAAGACACTTAAAACAACCACACAAAAGCAATTAAATGACAGGAATCAGACAATATCTTTCAGTAGCAACACTAAATGTTAATGGATTGAATTCCCCACTCAAAAGACATCGACTGGGCTGGCCCGGTGGCGCACTGCTACAGTGCGCCGCTTGGGAGCATGGCAGCGCTACCTGCCGAGGGTTCGGATCCCACATACAGACCGGCCGCTCACTGGCTGAGCGAGGTGCGGACGCAACGCCGAGGGTTGCGATCCCGTTGCCAGTCCCGGTCCGGTACGGGCGTGACACTGAGGGTTGCAATCCGTTGCCGGTCACGAAAAAAGACAAAAAAGGGAAAAAAATAAAAAAAAAGACATCGACTGGCTGGATGAATTAAAAAACTAGACCCGATTATATGCTGCCAACAAGAAACTCATCTCACCTATAAAGACCCTCACAGACTAAAAGTGAAAGGATGGAAAAAGATATACCACACAAATATTCTGTAAATTTGATTATGTCATTTGTTAGATCTCATATTTCCTTGGAAAGGAGTCTGAGAAAAAGTTAAATTATTGCCCCTTTCCCAGCAGGGATGGGGTGATTTATTGACGGGGAGTATGGAAGGAAAGTGAGAAAACTGAGATCAGCCTCTTCTGTCTCTCTGGAGCTGGCTTTTCTGCAGTTTTTGTAGTTTCTCCATGCACTAAATTTATTTCTGAGAGAAGAGGCCTGGTATTTTGGTGAAGAAACAAGACTAAATCCGGATTGAAGTATTAGGAAGCTAGTTTGTCTACACATTAAATCCAGTAATAATTTTGATCTCCGTCCTAAGTACATCTTTCAGTTTGTTCTGAACTTGGATGCAGAAAAAGAGTGCTGTAAACAGGACCTCAATTCCAAACATCACTCTCCTGTTAAAAAAATCTTTAAATGGCTCCTGCTGACTAAAGATAAGTTAAAAAATCATTAGCATTGCATCAAAGTCCTTCACAATATGGTCAAAATCTACTTTAAGGTTCACCTCTTGCCATTCCACCCAAATCACTTCAAACTAGTTACATAAAACTGATTTGGTCTAACATCTCCAAAAACAAATCCTGCTTTTTGCCTATACAGTTTTGTGTTTGCTGTTTCTCTGTCAGGAATGCCAGTCCGGTTTTCTCTGTCTGGCCTGTTATTTTTTCTTCATGATCCAGGGCAAATATAGTGTATAAAGCTTTTCCTTAATATCACAGACAGAATTATTCACTTTCTCTCTTTCAACCCTAGAGACAATGTCCTTTCACCTACATATCAACATATCACAAGCAGTTAGGATAGTGCCTGGTAGATAATAAGTAGGTGGTAAATAATGAATGAATGAAGCTCACTTCATTCAATTGATGTGAAAATTGGCAGATAGCCTAGATCTATACAATACCATAGAGCTTATTGTCACAGCTAAATCCTCTCTCTGTCTCTGTCTCTTTCTCCTCTTCCCTAAGTCCCTCCTCTGTCTTCTGTGTGTGTGCATCAATGTCTGTAATATAAAGATAGTTATGGACAGAAAAAATTCTGACTTTTTATTAAATCATAAACTCGATGTTCTATCATATGAAAGCAAGAAAGAGAATTTAAATAATGTTCAAAATATTTGGGGCCCAAACAGATGACTTCAGCACCATATTTGATATAATATTACCTCAACTATCTGAAACATAGCTAAACAGAATCTTTATGTTTTTTGGTAGGAGAGAGGAAATGAAGAGGAAATGACATCATGAATTTGCTTTTATTAAGTTTCCAAGATTTACACTTAATTTGGAGGATCTTTAATAAAGTCATTTACCTTCTCCAAGTACATGAAGGCATACACTCACAGAATTGAGGCTCACAATAAATGTTCTCACCATGTTTCATTGTTAAAGCATTTTTGTAGTTCCGGAGTATTTGGAGATCATCTAGAAATAAATCTCTTTTGTCATTTTTTCTTGTCAGAATGCTGAGCCCCAGAGAGGTAAAGTGAGTGGGTTAAGGAAACCCCACAGCTAAGACCAATTCTAGACCAGGAGACAAGGGCTCCCAACCACCAGAACTTGTCATTTTATGAAGTAAATTGCTTTTGTCCTCTTCAGAACATTTTGTTTCCCTACTTAAAACCATGCAGCAGCTTCCAGTAACACTTGGTTTAAAGTCTAAACTCCTTAATAGGATTTCAGGGCATATTCATGATCTAGTCCCTGATTATAGCCCTAACTTCCAGCTAACCCTTATCATTGCATTCTACCCTTCAGCTTCTAAAAAGTGACTCCCTATCTAAACCTGAGGTCTCTAAGTATTGAAGCTGTTATGAACTGAATGTGTATGTCCATGCCAAATTCATACATTGAAGCCCTAATCCTCAACTTGATGGTATTTGGAGGTGGAGACTTTGGGAGGTAATTTGGTCATGAGGCTAGAGCCCTCATGAATGGGATTAGTACCCTTATAAGAGATCACCCAGAGAGATCTCTCACTCTTTCTGCTATGAGAAGACACAGCTAGAAGATGGCCTTCTGTGAACCAGAGAGTGGGCCCTCACCAGACACTGAATCTGTCAGCACCTCAACATTGGACTTCTCAGCCAGTTTGGGGCAACACATCATCTCAAGAGATAATGGTCATCCTCTGCTTCTTTTTCTCTTAATGCAAGCTCATGCTAAAGTTTTGCTCTCATTTTTTTAATTGTTCAAGAAGCTTATCAATCATCTGGACTTCATAATACACCAAGTATTCATTCATTCCTTTATTCACAAATACGCCAGGCACCATTTTGGGTCCTAGGGATATAGTCATGAGCAAATTGGGTACTCTTAGACTTATAGTCTAAAAGGATGGATACATACTAGTTACACTAATGAAGTTTAATTGCCATTTAATATTAGTACTCTATGAGTATTTTTAACAAAGAAAGCTTTGCTTACTAAGGCCAAAAGAGGGGGATCTTGAGGATAAAATGCTTGAGCTAAGATCTGAAGGATGAAATAAATTTAAAAAGGCAAAATGTGCTTGTGTTTGGAAGGGGATTGTGCCTGGAGAAATGTTCCAAATAAAAGATGACATTATTATGATGATGGTGCCCTAATGTGAGAGTCATAGAGAAAGAGGAAAGTGGAGAGATTCTTAGAATATGAAATTGATAAGACTTGATGATAAGTTGAATATATTTGAGGGCAACAGAATGGGAGGTCTCCATCGTAGCTACTAGATTTCTGGTTTCAGTAACTTAGAATACTTCATTCTCTTAAAATTTGTATGTATAAGAGGTAGGTATTGAACTAAAATGTTCCTCAACTGTGTGGATAAAAACAAAATATGTCATGAAATTCGTTTTAAAGATAAAGTGGGAGTTTAACACCTTAGCATGGTGTAATGACTATTGAAGTTTAACCTTTCATTCTAGTCACTATTCATGCATGTTCATTGATAATCACGGATTTGAAGATAAGATCAGGTTTTCTATGTTTGTTTGTTTGTATTATGCTGGAAGACCCTCCTTCACTGCAAAAACATACCAACAACTTAAAAACATATAAGCAGTCTTCTCACTTAGAAGAAATTATAGTCTTCATAATGATATTGTAAACTAAATATGCCTTTTCCATAGAAACTCTATTATGAGAGTTAGGTTTTTGAACCAAAACATGATTCTCACCCTTTTATAGAAATGATCAGAAATACTACCATCAAATGTAAAAAGTAATAATGCATCCTTTTTAGTATACTGTTTCTTAAATTACATTCAAATGAATGAAAACGTGTACTAAACATTATATTTTATTTGGTAAGACATAGACTCATTATGTTAGAGTATATAAAGCTCCTATATCATTTGAAACAAATAAACCTAAAGACAGGGAAATATCAAGGTTATAAAATGTAAAAAGCCCACTTTGTCAATGTTTAGGCAACTCTGGGGGAGACATGGGGCTACTTGATGACTCTTCGAGGGGCAATTTTTTTTTTCTCATTTAAAAATCCCTGTCATATATACAATCCAATCCAACAAACTCTAAGAGAGCTTTGTTTTTGTATGAATGGGCTAAGCATGGGGAGTACTCCAAATAAACAAAAATGTAACGAATAGGCTATAGTTCTTAGGTTTAAGAATATGATACAAGTATTCAAAAATTACTAAGAGGAAAAAAAAGGGTGAAAAGGACAAGGTAGATAAATTCTAGGAAAAAGACATAACAAAGAACTATGTTAAACAAAGTGGAAAAGATTACCATGGGCTAATGGGACTGGGAATAAGAGATCAAGATGTTCACCCTGGAGCTGCATTTATGATTAGATCGATTTCCTCAAAAGTGAATAATGTTTATAAGTGCTGATATGTATATAAGTGTGAATTATTTTAAGTCAAGTTGCTATAGGGCAAAGATGACAGATATTTGAGTTAGAAAGCTCCTGTCCATGGAAAATGCACCAATTCTAAACAAACATTCAGATGAATTATTTAATTAGGTTAATGCCATCGCATTATTGGGAATGGTCTCCAAAATCTACATACACTTCTCATATTATTTATTTTTTATGATATTGAGAAAACCCTTTACAAAATGATGGTAATGGCATAAATATGATGAAAAAACAAATAATACATAACAAAAAAATCAATCTCAGCGAATGGCACATAGAAAACTGGCACATTGGGTAAAAATTATTTAATGTATGTTTCTATAAAAAACTTACATCTGGAAAATGGGAATATAAAGCCATGGAGCTCCCCTTGAAAGAGAATTGTGGTGATAATTGCAGAGCACAACAAAAGAATTGGTTTTGCTGATCAAAAACTTTCCTGTTAGAAACCAAAATGTAACATATGCCACTAATATAATGTACCAATAATTGAAGCATATACTATATTCTCACAGGGGCTACACTGCTGTTTTATTTATTCTTGCCCAACTGTGAAGATAAACTTCACTAAACACATGTGATATCCTGTCAATTCGGGATAAGCATATTTTTCCTTGGACAGATGGCTGGTGGGCAAAACACCTGGATCATCCCAGGGCCACAGAATTATAATCATAGTGAATATACGATGTCAGAAACAAGTCCACTTAACACTGAAAACATCCTCCTCTACATTATGCAGAGGTAACAGCCCCCCTCCCTTTCCAGCTCAGCTGTAAACTAACGCCATCTCATTTGCCTTAAAAACCATTACATTTCAACATAATAGTTTTATATTCGTAGGTTACCCCATCACAATTTCTTGCTTTCTGTCTGCAACCTTATTAATAAGAAACAAAACATTATTCTGAATATGGCATTTGCAATGGAACATTCATCTTAAAATACAGGATGGATTCCTATCTTCTGAAACATTTTCTCTAATGTCACCAATCTTTAACTCACTATTAGAACACTTCAGATTTATCATTTCCTAATAGTGCACTATTCATTTGGAAACACATATTTGTAATTACATCATCTTCTGCCTCATTTGCAAATTCAGCTGTATATTTCCTAAGATTCTTTGCACTCTCAGGGTCATTTAGTGAATGCTCACTGACTGAAGTTTTTATGGCCAGCTAAATAATCATGCCCTCTATAGTTGCACCCCCTATAATAACTAAATCATACTAACCACTAGTACTTATTGACTGTTTTTATTTTATGATCTAGACTCTCTTCTAGGCACTTCACTTGTAATAAATCATTTAATTCTCACAATTGTTGATGATGTCAGAACTGTTATTATTTCATTTCTATAGATGATTAAATTGAGACCCATAGTGGTTAAATAACTTGCCCAAGGTCATGTAGCCATGAGATGGTAGAGTCAGAATTAGAACCCAGAAAGTCTTTCTCCAAATCACCTACCTTTGACAACACTTCTGTACTACTCTGCTATACCTGTCGTGATTTATGATAAAGTATAAATCTTGGAGTTATACAAATTTGCCTTTCTATTTTTCAAATGTTTAGCTTTGTACTCATCAAATAGCTGTCACAAAGATATATTTTTTCCTGTCAGGCTGCCGACATTAAATATGAGACATATAAGATATATAATATATATTTATATGTGTACATATAAACATATATATTTCTGAGGTTAATACATGACACACAAAATTAGATAACACACAGTATTTTGTGAATGCAAATCTCTTTATCACTTACTTTTGAAAACCTGTAAATAATTTAAAAATTAAAATCCTATTGACTCTGAATAACAACACATAGCATTACTACCAACAATACACATGTATTTACAACCCAGAATTTCAACCTATACTATACAGTCTTACATTCAATCAGCAGAAATCTGTTTTTGCTTCAATATGTGGCAGTTCTGTTTCATAACTGACAATTATGTTATAATGAAAAACAAGTCACAATTAATAAAAATCAAAACAAATACCTGCTACATTCATTTAATGATTTAATAAACTAGGAGAGAGTTTTATGAAAAGGCCTGTAAAAACAAGAGACCCAATTGCTAATTAGAATCAACATTCATGAGTCTTCAGACTCCTGAAGGTGAGGTGAAATCTAATCAGCTTTCTTCTTCCTATTTCCCTCTACCCATAAGGGGGCATTTACTTTCAAAGAAAATCATGGTGAAAACACCTGTTTCCTCTACATGGGCTAGAAATACTTTTGTGAGATAATTGATATGCTATGAAAAATACTGCAAGTGTAAGTTCAAAAATTTTATGTGTGGTATCCTTACCACATTTCGATATCTGGCTTATAATTATAGATTCACATGGAAAATTAAATTAACTTAATAACTAAAGTAGTCCTTAAATAAATAGATGTAATATAATAACAATAATAATTAACTGCCCCAAGCACTCACTATATGCCAGGAATATATTAAATTCCTCACTCTGATTAACTCATTTAGTTCTAAAAATGACACTGTGAAGTCAGTACTATTATTATTCCCATTTTAATGATGAGGAAGTAAACACAGACAAGTTAAATAACTTGCCCCAGGTCATACAGTAATTGCTGAGGATTATATTTGAAACCGAGTGGTGTCCCTCCCAAACCTACATTCTTGACCACAATTCTAGACTGCTCTTTGATCCATCCTATTTATAAACAATTAGTATATTTCCACCTTTGTGCTATTACAACTAATGATATAACGAGTATGCTGGTACCAACACCGTTTTGAACTTGTCCTATTATTTTAAGGATAAACTTCCTAGAGATATAAGTGCTGGATCAAAGGAAACACACATTCATTTTTGTCAGGCTTGTAGGTAAAAAATGATGCTTTGAACTGTTGTTTTAATTTGCATTTTTTATTAGTGAGGTTGAGCATATTTTATTTCATTGGTGTGTTAGAACCAGTTCACACAGGGTTTGAGTACCTCAGTGACGTGAAGTTGGTAGGTTGACCATCAGTGGAATTATTCATACCTTTGAAAATAGCACAGGATATTAACTAGGTTTGTTTTGTTTGCTTTCTTTTGTTTTGGAGAGTAACATAAAAACATACATCTAGGTGTAATGACCATTTGTGTTTCTGTTTTGAATAGGCTATTCATATTCTTTACCCAGGTAAAAGCCCTGTTGTATTTGTCTCTCATTGATTTGTAACATGATTTTTTTTGTATATTATAAAAAGGGGGTAGTTTCATTATTAACCCCAGTAACCACGATTTGAAACCATATTCAAAGATGATGGACAAAATCGAAAGCAAAAAAAGTATCAGTTTCAATTTATAACTTCAAATAAATTATTAGACATCCTTATGTTTAATTAATATTTTAGGTTTGATTTAGTTGTTTTTTAATAAAAGTATGTGCATAATATATGCCTTTTAGAAATGCTGTAATAGAGCAGGTGGTAAAGAAACTCTAAGGTTCTGCCATAACATAGAGACTTTAGGATGTAGTTTAAAAAAAAAAAAGAAAAAGAAAACATTATAACATCTTGGACTGCAATTTTATTGCCATAACACTTTAAACTTCTGTAGAGTTTATATGTTAAGGACAATGTTGCAGTATTAGAAATAGTGGGTTGAGTAATGGATAGTCTGGATAACTTGCTCTGTATCTTTTAACTAGCAGGTAACATTATAGGTATTTATTTTCAAACAAGAACACAGGTAACATCATAGGTATTTATTTTCAAACAAGAGCAATACTCCTGGAGATGTATATATTTAGTAAAAGTCTTTCAGTTTACAAAGTCAAAGATGAGATATAACTAAATTAGGTGATATAAAACAAATAGGGTTTAAAATTAATTCTTCAAACAAAATTTATCTTTAGTTTTAAAAAGTATTTAATTGCTATCATCATTCTTCACTTTGTACTTTCTATTTAAATAATTGAAATATTGTACTATATAGAAAATTTTTTGCTATATTTTTAGTTAAATTAGACTGTATAAGATTATTAAGTTCCATTGTACTAAAATGTAAGGACATTCTTTCAGGACAAAGAAATTAAAATGCTTTCATCAGGAAAATCCCCAAAACCAAATTAACATAAATTTCATTTACACATAATTTTACTATTGCTGGTCAAGAACAATCAGACATAAGCTACTCTTCTATTTTTCCAAAGATATTTTTACAGATTAACCATTGGAGAAAAGTCTATTCTGTTTCATTCTGATTTTATGATTTAAGAACCTGACACTTTTGAAAAATGCCTTATTACTACTTTCAGTATGCTCTGTTCCCATTTGGTCTGTTTTCAAAATCATTAAATCATATTTATGAAGTGACCATACACATCACTAGCAATTTTGATAACTGCTTTTCTCCTGTCTTAGGTCATTAGTGGACTGAACATTTTTAAATGAAATAAAGCATTTTATGCATCACAGGGTAAGAAATGGACTGAATCAAGGGGTCATGGTTCTTGGTGTTTTCTGCTGTCGCCTGGGGCTATTTCTCAATTCCAAAACTTTGCTTAAATCTTGATCCTTTTCTGAAATGACCTGGTCCTCTTTTTCCCACAAAATCCTAACCTTGTCAGTTTCTAAGTCCTAGCCAAAGACTCTTATCGTCTTGACGATTTCAACCATCATTATTTGCTCCTTTCCCACCCCTAACTCCAAACACTCAGAGCTATTCTCACACTTATTTATATAAGGTTCTGAATCGGTTGATGTTGTTTTAGTATCATTTAACTAACAAACTGTGAATTCCAGTAGGCAGAAATTATCCTTATATCTCGTTGTAAATTCCATACTCCTATCTCCCTGTCATCTTTAAGCACAATCAATCATCTCTGTCCTAGCACGGTTTGGAGCACTTAGTAAATGCTCACCAACAGCTTAACAGACTAAGTGAAAATTAACAAAATGTTTTGTTTTGTTTTTTTGTTTTTGTCTGTTTATTAATCATTCAATCTCTCTGTAGTGAAAAGATAATCCAATTTTAGATAGGTTTGGAAGTAATAGTAAAAATGTAGCACTGCAGTTAAAAACAAACAAACAAACAAACTTGAAATTCAAAAGTCCAGAATATTTTCACAAATGCCTCCAAATTAATTCTGTCTTCATTCAATACCAGACCAAAAAATCAGTTCATTTGGCTTTCTTAAACAGAGGTCAGGTTAATTTCACAAGAAAAGAAATCTTTTTTACTTGGATTCTACCATCTTGGCTTCACAAACTGACAAAATGTGAGGATTAACAAGGAGCAGTCTAGTATTTCTTCACCATGATACTCTGGTCTTTGTTCACAACACACACACACACACACACACACACACACACACACACACACACATCATATTACAGTTACTTGTTCTTAAGGCAGGAGCCTGTTAGGGTAGGCCTCAGATTAAAAAAAATAGCTTCATCCACCTGAAATCACTTGAAGACTACAATTTTAACTGATGGCTTCATTTTGGGGGACATTTGGAAATCATGTGCAATTAAAACATAAATATTCCTCAAAGAGATAATTTTTTAAACTTACTGACCCATTATAAGCACTTCAGATCTTTCCTCAGGTGACAGATGAGAGTAACTCATAATGGTCATGGTCATGACAGCGAGATGCTTACGCAGAAGAGACTTTAACTAGGGATCACGTTCTGTGTTGCTGGAGAAATGGAACCAGTCTTGGGACATTAGTTTCCTGAAGTAATGGAGGAAAAACAAGCAAAGGCAGAATTTGGAAGAAACTTGACTAAAAGAGGACAAAATAGAATCTGAAAATCAATCAAATTTTGTCTCAGCTATAGAGTAGGTATACAGAACAGGGAGGGGAAGAAAGTTTAATTTATAAATTATAAACATATTTTGAAAAAGTTTTATTTCTCTTCATGCATATAAAACACATATTTCAATATTTTATAAATATGTTTATTGTTCTAAAAATGCAAATAAATACATTAAGACTTCTCAGGCAGTTGTCTAATGAATGTTTAAACAGCAAAGTTAATTATCCTACAACTTAATTTGTGTTTGATCAAAATAGCTATGAATTCGATAACACTGAATTCAAATGTTTTCTTATAAGAGATACATTTCATTGTCTGTCACCTAATGAAACCCAAGGCATTTTGAAATAAAACAGGTTTGCATCCTCCATATAGATTTAAAAATTACAATCAGATTAAATGAGAAACACAGGACTGCAAAGTGCCTCTGGAGGTCATTTAGTTCATTCCTGCTTCTGGCAAACTTCATTTAAATCATTTCAAACATATGGCTAACTATCTTGTGCCATCTTTGTTAAGCAATCCCAATTCCTGGCTGCCTGCATTAATATGTGCCTACAAACTGGTTTAACTGTTCTCTCTGACGGAGCTAGTCAAGAGTGTCAGATAATCTGTCTAGTCAGTAAATACATCTCGGTTAAGTCAGTCAACTGCATATATGTTCATTGAACTTAGCTCATTGTTGGATTTACTTCACTGGTAAATACAATTAAATCCCTTAGTCAAGTATGTCTATGAAGAAACAACCTATTAATCAGGTTCTTCCTTAATCTGACTAAATTGTTCCTGACCTGATTTTAATCAAATTTTTCTCAACCTTCCCACCCTGGAGCAAGAGACTCTCTAACTATGTGCTATGTTTGTATTCCTAAGGGTCTTAAATAAGACTCAGTTCCCCTGCTACTTCTGTAGGTAAAGAAAACTGAAGAGTCAAAGAATAAAATAGGAAAAATAATGAGCCAATAAAAATGTATAAGGAAATCGAAAGAGATTTGTTCTATTTTTAAAAATTAACACAGTCAACAATTATATTCAAAGAATAATACTGAAAGATAGAGGTCTGCAACTAAATAACACACATCAAAATGTTTGCTACTTCTTTATATTACAGTAGTTCTTTCTAAAAATAACAATTTCAGACTTATTTCTGCCTTTATTCCCTCTTTACATTCCTTGGAAAGCAATAAAGTTTTAAATTTGTCTATTCTTTTAAAAAATAGGATTTTTAAAAGTAAAATTTAAATATATAATAGTAAGACTTGCATTGATTTCTCTGATTTAGACTATGAACAGATTTTTGTTATTTTAGAGGCTGAACCCTAAGGTCAAAAATAGTTTGCACTTACTTAATGTTAAAAAGGGAAGCAGAGGCACACAGATTAAAAACCAAAGTTTAAGATTATCTATAATACAAACACAGAGTCACAACAGGGCTGCACTTTAATATTATAAAAAATATTCAATTACTCCTAGTAATATTGAGACTGTCACTTAAAATATTGTATTACAATTACCAGCAGGTGATATAGTAATTCTCCAATTAAAGATTTGAACCAGAAAAAAAATTTTGTATTTACTCCAAAATATGGGGTCACTGAAGCAGCTTATGTCCAAAAATATCAAAATAAATTTGAAAGCCACTATATCAATCTTAAATCTGTTAAAAATTTAAAAAATAACAGCATTTTAGCATTTAATGCTCAATCTGCTACTGTTTTGTAAAATTAATGGCAGGCAACTCCAAAAGAAAAGAGACATTTAAGTGACTCCTACTTGGGATAATACCAGGAGTTCATTTCAGAGGTTGTAGCTAGTGTTGTAAAGGAGAGCAAGTAATATTTCAGAAGCAGATACAAATTATTCTCAGAGGCATGAGTGATCTTCAAGGTGAAATAATAGAAGTAACGTTATGAAACACAAATAATGTGACTGAGAGCTCCTAATGTCCTGATATATGGCAATATGTTCTCACTCATTAAAGTCTAATTTTAGTGTGTTGACAGTTAACAACCTCGAGAAATAAGACATCTCATTTCAGTCATAATATTCTTTGGTATTATCTCACAAACAGTACAAAGAAAATGTTCAAATCTGAATTTACCATCTTCCATGGCCCTAGAATTCCCTATCTTGGTGAATAGAGCCACCATCAACCCATTTGCTCAGTTAGCCATCCTTGTCAATATGCCAAATCCCAAATCTTATCAGTTCTTTCTTATAGATACACCTCAGCCTTCTCTCTCTTCTCTCTCTCTCTCTCTCTCTCTCTCCCCCCACCCCCCATTCCTTCTCTCCCTCTCCTTCCCTCTTTCCCTCTCTCTACCCACTGTTAAACTCTCCTCTAAACTATTTCCATCTCGTGTCAGGATGAACTCCCAACCCCCTTCTGCCACCTCACACCTTGCTCTCTTCCAGTCTATTCTTTCCACTTCAGCAAGAATGCTTTCTATAAATAGAAAAGCTAATAATGACACCCTCCTAAATAAAATTATTCAAGGGCTTCCCATTGTTTTAGTAAACTTGGCCTTTAATACAAAGACAATTTTGCCTTTGACTATCTCCAGTTTCATCCAGGGCCACTTTTTCCTTCATTCAGTAGATTTGAATCTTATTTTATCTAGCTGTGTCTTTTATCTGGAACAAACTTTCTCCTTCTGCTTACCTAGTCGCTTCAGATCTCAGCTTAAGCATTATTTTTTTTAAGTAATCTTCCTTTAGGACTCCACAGATTATGTGAATATTGCCTGATATAGTCTTTCCTACACTCATCATACCAGTAACGTGTTCACTGTCTGTCCTTCCTGTTAGAAGATAAGCTACATAAGGACAGAGACAGACTCAATACTGATGGACTTTGGACATGGCCAGTGCCACTGTGCACCCAATGAGCACTAAATAGCCCCCGGCCTTGTTTTCCACTCCAGCACCAAGCCCCTCTCCCCTTCCCTTTACGAGAAGCCTCTTGACTTAAACAGAAACCCCTTTTGCTTCTGCAAGGACACAGTTCTCCACCCTGATCTGATCCACATTAGCATAATGCCCCTCCTTGATGGTATCAGCCAGCCCTTGGCACACTATATAAGCTCTTCCACCCCCACACCTGGGGCTGTCCCCCATTTTCAGGGTAGCCCCGGGCTGCCTGCCACTTTGAGCACAGCCCGGCAGATTTTCTTCCTTTAATAAAGCTTGAACGGTACTCGGCATCTCGGCTCACTTTCTTTCAAATACCTGTCACTGTACCTGACACATGAGTTCTTATTAAATGCTTGTTGAACATTAATTGAGAGCTGAGAAGAGATATAGACAGGTAATTTTTCTACATACGTTGCCTAATTAATTCTACTGTGGCTATTATGATTATTTTGTCATTGTCTGAATTTATTGGTGACTTATTATTCACCATTCCTTAAATTGGTTGGGTAAATGATGATTCGCTTTTCTTCTATAATCTCCAGATCTCTACTAGTCCTGTCATCTCTTCTGTTTATCTTCTCCACCATTAATTACTCCTAGACTAATTTTATTTCAAGACTTCTGTCAGCCTCTTTTCTTCATTATTGCAAATAAAATTGTAAAATCCTCCAAAAACCTTGCTACATCTTCAAACAATCATCTTTTTCCTTTCCATTTATTTCCATTCTTGAAATCGTTGCACTCTCTTAAGAATTACATATCAAAGACTCAGTAATAAGAATCTTCAGTACCCCAAATAACAAACAAGTTCATATTCCACAAAGTGTTTAGTGTCGTGCAATAAATATGTAACAGTCACATGATATATATACTAAAAACCATTAAGTAAAATAAGTATTGTAACCCAATTTGAAGAAAAAGGTTTCTCCTCTCATTGTAGGTCTTTTATCTCAAATATCCAAGTACTGTCCATTGAGATTCACATTCCTTAAATGATTCACATTCTTTAAATGATTAGATCAGATGCAATTTCTAACTCTCATACTATATCTACTAACACTTTAAAATCTGATTTCAACAGGTTAAAAAAATTGTCCTGACAAGGACCAAATGATGTAAACCAATTATATTATATGATCATCATTACTGCTAGTCTGACCATTTTAGATATAATGTTATTCATTATATTGGAATATATCTTTGTAAGTTTAATGAAAGCATACCTTTTTGATAATAAAGGCTACTTTACTAGACACAACGGAATAAAATTTCCATAGAAATAATTACTTTTCAAGTAAGAGTTCTTGTATTTTATTCTTTTTTTAGCCATTGATAGCTATTGCATTCTAAAACATCTTATTTACTGAATTAGAAAGACTTTAAAATTTCAAAAATGAATTATCTTTATTATCCTGAGACAGCATTATCATTGGAGATTTCTTTAAATGATGCAATCTACTTGGATACTTTCTACATTTAAAGAACCTGGGGCCTATAGTACTTAAATGTGTTCAAGTCAAGTTAGATTTTTGAAGATTATTCACATGGCCATCAATTCCTTTATAGTGAATGTTGCAGCCCTTACAGTCAATGTCAATCTATTAAAATTCAGACACCTAGACCTGAGAGTAGAAACGCAGTTAATCAATTTCACGTCTTAATGATGAAAACTTTTATCTTAAATGGAGATATTTTGGATAATTAAAGTAGATCACATCTTTATAAAAATATGTCTATTTCAGAGCTGGATATTATCTTAGGAATTAAGAAACCAAAACTGGTTCCCATTAATTCTGAAGGCATTTTCAGAACTGTATTTTTAAAATACATATAGAATCAATAACATGTATGATATCCTAACACAACTCAATTAAGCTTATTTGGCTAACTGTGGGTTTCCCTAAATTTCACTGCCCTTTCCTGAGGACTGGAATACTGATCAGTGTAAGACTAATGATATTTTTAAAAATTAAGATATAACCCTGTATAGTTAGCAAGTTAACTAGTAAGTAAATAATTTCACTAGTAATGCAGTTCCACAAAACAAAGGTCCAAGGAAGTGACTCTCAGATGTTAGAGTACATAAGAATCATCTACAGGACTATTACAATACTCATTTCTGGGTTTTACCCCCATTTTCTGATTCTGTAGATCTGTTCAAGAATTCATATTTCTAACCATTCCCCAGAGGATGCTAATGCTGATGCTGCTGGTCTGGGGACTACACTTTGAGAACCACTGGTTTAAGGAATCATCCATATGCTTTCTATAATGGATATTGATTTTATTTTTCAAAATATGCAGTGTATTAAGAAATAGAAAATTTTACAACCTAGTTGTAGGTACATGTGTTCTTTTTCATTTCTGTCTTGTCATAATTCCAAATTCCCTTATGTTCAGTCTTCAAAATCAGGACAGGCTAGCCATGTGAGGCATTATGCCAAATTGGAATAGAACTTTGTTAATCCTTCATATTGATTTGGGCATTGAAGACATTAATTGCTTGATCTGCATGATTATTTATCTTAATTTTCTTTCTTCTAAGTATTGTGATCATACTTTCCCACATATATTGAGATCATTTTCAGTCTGTATTTATTTTATGTGGTTTTCCATAAACATTTTTCCATTTTGCCATTATCTTTAGTCAGAATTATTTGATAAAGGCCATTGGGCAAATGGTGAGAAATAAAGGGAAAGAGGACAAATATAAAAATAGAACAACAATGCCTTTGGTCTTAAGCCTTTTCTTATCTTTCATGGTCTGATTACGGACAGAGGACATACCTTCTGGAGAAGAATTCATACTGGGTTACTCAGGAGGTCTCTCCAGAGGCACATACTATATCTGCCAGTAGAATGGTTTTTATTTGTATTCCCAGCTGGTCCACCTGATATCTGAAAATCTTGTGCAGTTACAGTGTAGACCGATCAATAATGTGATTTGTTATCTATAGGGAGGAGGGGGACACCCTCTGATATTTCCTATTTTTAAACAACTAAAGTCGTTTTGTATTCCCTAGACCATATTGATCCATGAAGCTAATGATAGTTTTCACTAAAGCTCCCTTTTGTAAACTATGTTACAGAGGAAACCCTGGAAAATTACAATTAACGGCAGGGAAAAATGTTGGAAATTTATTTCACTGTGTAACTTTACTGCCAGCTCCTGCTATGTACAAACAAAAGCAAAACCCACATGTTTTTCCTTCCTGGGTTTGGATATGGCTGGACTGATGCAGTGGCAATGAAGATGGCTTATATTTATACCCCCAGGGTGCTTTAACTCCCTCCCAACTAATTTGCCATCCTGTCCATTATGTGAATGAGCTGTAACAGCTGAATTGGCATTGTCCCCATTTTTCCATTTCAGCAGAAATTTTAAAAGGAGATTGTCACTCTGTAGGCTCAAGTGATGCCATCTGCTTTTCCATTTGAGGATATGCTTATAAAAATGGTGGGGGAGATGTTAGGTATTTAATTAAAGGTGGACTGTTACCACAATTTTTTCTAGTTTGACACCTGCTGGGTCACACACAGAATACAAGAAGGCAGAAAATAGTTTGTGAACTTTGGTGGGAAAAATGCTGAAATTAGGTTGGCCATTAAGAATAACAAAGGTGACCTGGATGCACACAAGACCCAGCACGTCCGGGGTCCTAAGGCAGAAGCCAAGGGCCAGCACCCTCTGCCTGGAAACAGAACCAGAGCAAGAACCAGAGCACACCCGGGGTCCTAGGCAGGAGCCAAGGGCAGCAACCCCACCAGAAACAGGCAAGGAGGAACCCCAAAACACTACTTTCTCACGGGTGGCCCACCACAGTCACCACCACAACCCTGGTTGCTACAAAAGCTGCTGGACACCACAGCAGTAGCCACACCTATTGCACAAGCGGCCCACCAGACACCTGACTGCAGTGACACAAGGATAATCACCAACGAAGACTGACAGAAGAAGAGGATGTCTCTCTCCTCAAAGCCCACTCCAACTAACAGAAGAAGCAACTGCTCTACCAAGCCCCTGCTTTTCTGATTTCAGTAATTTCTGTCTTCTTCCTTTTTTTGTTGATCAGTCTAGATAAAGGTTTGCAAATTTTGTTGATCTTTTTTTTTTTTTTTTTTGTCCTTTTTGAGACCGGCCGCACCGCACTCAGCCAGTGAACGCTATGAGCACACAGGCCATCCCTATATAGGATCCGAACCTGTGGCAGGAGCGCTACTGCACTCCCAGCGCCGCACCCTCCCAAGTGCGCCATGGGCTCAGCCCGAAATTTTGTTGATCTTTTTAAAGAATCAAAAAAAAAGTATTGGCCGGCCCGGTGGCGCACTGCTACAGTGCTGCCGAGGGTTCGGATCCCACATACAGACCGGTTCCCGCTCACTGGCTGAGCGAGGTGCGGGAGCGACACCGAGGGTTGCGATCCCGTTGCCGGTCCCAGTCCAGTACGGGCACGACACTGAGGGTTGCGATCCGTTGCCAGACAAAAAAAAGACAAAAAGGAAAAAAAAAAAAAGTATTAAGCAATCTACAAAGCACCATTGATGTAAATATTTTAATCAAACAAACTTTACATATTTCTTTTACAGTACAATAATCTTTATATATATATATATATTGTATTACTTGTTAAATATATAACTATCATTCATTTTCTTTGACAGACTTTGTTATGGGAGATTGAAATCAAGCTCAGAACTTATTTCTCAATCAATCAATAAACAAAAGAATAACAAATGCATATTTTCCTATTACATTAAACCCAACACAAAGTTTCTTTCATGTGAAATGCATGAGAACTCAAAACACTACAATTCTAGTTCTCAAGAAACTAATTTTATTACTCATATATGAATCTAGATTTCTAGACATACACATTTCTGAGACTATATAATAAAAGTTCTTATTTAAAATGGAATTTAAGAATTGTCATCAATAACAGATGTCTTACTTTTACCTACCAATAAAATCTGCTACCTAGGGGTGTACGTATAAGAGAAATACTTTATTTATAATATTAAAGATATGTCATTACAATTATAGCTTCAATGGGTCACTGATGTTTATAGTAGACTTTCAGTACCATTGAGTGTATAGTTTATCCAATGACTAGAGATATTTTTTCCTTACAGTTTAGATTCACACCATTGTTTTGACTATGGCACAAATGTAATGCATATTTCAATAAAACAGTACAGCTGGGAATTAACAGGCTAATAAAAAGGACTTTAAAGGTGCATTAAATTAGAATTAAGATGTCTCTTGCGTTTGTAGCAGAAATGCTAATAAAAATATAAATCTGTTATTAACTTTTTATAGTCATGCAAAGTGATAAAAATTAAAAAAATGTTGAAGATTTATCAGCACATATCTATAAGACAGACAGATTGGAACAAAGTTAGGTAGAGAAACAGGTGTTAGAGATTTTTAGAGTAGAGGTGATGAGAAATTTTATATATATATATTTATATCTTTTATATTTTATGTTTATATATATATATATACATATTTCTCCTTTCTAAAATAATCATTTTTATTTTGATCCCCAAGGCATCCTGGGATTGATATTTCATGAGCATAAAGACCAAGAAAATATTTTCTATCCTTTAAGTGACTGGAGTATTCTGCTCCAGGGGCAATATTGTGTGACATGGTGCTGTTTCCCTTACCTAAAAATATGCCATTTGTGTCAAATGGGTGCTGACAATGCAACAGACTTGTTCATTAGGATTATACAATCTGCTAGCTGTTGCTTAATAATACACTAACCTATTCAGAATGTTCATTGTTTATCATAATTGTACAGATCTGTTACATGTGGCTGGGAAATTAAAATGATGATCCTTGGAGATAGTTCCATTTGAAAATTAATATGATAACTAAAGAAAAATTAAAAATGTATATTCTTGCTGGCATATCTGAAGGTTTTTAAGGGCCAGATTGAAGAAAAGTCATGGTTCTCAAAAACCATATCAGAATATTAAAGTTCCACCTATTAAGCCATATACAAGAAAATACTTTGGAGTTTTAGTGTTACAAAGACTGTTAAGATGAAAAAATAAACAACAATTTATTTCCTGCAGAAGTCACATTTAGTTAGGATATACCGAAATAAAATGCATTAAAAATATAATATAGGAAGTCCAGGGATTGCCCGCACACTACCTTGAAAAGCTGGAAAGTTACAGCATGTTAATTTGTAATAAAATCCAAATAAAAACTTTAAAATTGTATATAGAATATAAAAATATGTGGATAAATTTATCATTAATTGTGTTAAGGATTATTTCATTGTGCTTATTACTAAAATCATCACTTGTGAGAATAAATTACAAATTTGGTAATATAACTTTTTTTCTCTCCCTTGAAATATCAGCTTGCCAATATTTGCAAAGATTCTGAATAGCACTAGTTATCACTTTTAATTTTCATTGGACAGCTGACAATAACTCAAGGTGCTAATTTCTAAGCAAACCAAATAAAGATACATCCTCAGATTTTAGAAAAAAGATGTAAAATAATTATTATTTAATCTGTTATTAATAGTTTATCACATAAGTCAAATAGTCAAAGTCCTATTCTTCATAAATGTTTAAATTAGGCTATTTTAAAATTTAAATTAATTAAATAAAACATGTACCTCTTAAATGACATAATTTTGTTTTTTATAAAATATGTAAATCATATTTTACATATTGGACTTCCTAATTTATAAAATATAGGAGTGGCTATAGTAGGTAATAAAAATTCTCCAAGACGTAATTTTTGATGTGACGCAAGCATAATTCATAAGTTTATTATTGTTTTCGTGAGTATTGCCTTTTTATAATAAAAATAAACAACACAAACATGGCTTAACATACCCCCATACGTCACTTGCATAAGTAATATTAAAAGTGTATCTCAAGAACTCATTTCAGAAACGTGTAAGTTTCATATTGTAAGTAATCAAGGAAACGTTAAATTGACCAGAACTAAGGAATACATGACTGAGTAGTCCTGATTCTCCTTCTATCATAGTTTTCTTTCCTTTATGCCACAACTGAGGAATAGGGGTAGGCCAGGAAAAATTAAAAGGTTTTCTTATTGTAATATAGTCAACAATGCATGCTTAGAAATATTCATCTAAAAATAAAATTAATTAGAAACAGGTCAACATCTAGTAAGACTGATACAAGCAATTTTAATGTAGTAATTTATAATAGTGGAATAATTTGGCCTGAACATTTTAAGTATTATAATTGTACATTGTATGGAAGGTAAAGAAAAAAGCAGGAATCTCATAAAAGTGCTAAGCCTTATGTAACAGTATCCGTTTACTGATCTGGCAACATTTATATCAATTCAAGTGACTCCTTTGACTGTGTGATTTCTTTTTAACTTCAAGCTCTCACAAGTGTCCAAATTAATAATCATAATAGCTACACTAAGTGCTGAATATGCATGAAGTATTTTATTAAGTGCTTTCTATATATAGGTACACAATCCCTTATGCAAAATTTTAGGAGCCAAATACATTTAGGTAGTTCTGTCTGTAGCTGTTTGAGGAACCTCCATACCATTTTCCTTAAAGGGTGCACCACTTTGCAGTCCCACCAACAGTGTAGGATTCCTTTTTCTCTGCGTCCTCACCAGCATTTGTCATTCTCAGACTTTTGGATATTAGCCATCCTAACTGGAGTGAGATGGTATCTCAAAGTAAACAGAAAGAGAAATACCACATGTTCTTACTTATTTGTAGGATCTAATAAAAATAAAGAAGTAAATAAACAGGGAGGGGGATGGGAAAAGAAGACAGAACAATCACAATTCCTTGATTTTGTTAAGACAAGTGAACAGCTATGATGTTGATGGGAGGGAAGGGGAAGAGAGAGAGAGGAAAAGGAAGAATTGATAAAGGGACACGAAAATCAACTATATTAGATATTGGTAAATTAAAACAATAAAAAAAGAACCAATTGAGGAAACTAAAAAAAAATACATTTTGGAATTGAGAAATTTGGATTTTAGGTAGGTGAGTCCATGCATAAACACTGTATTATATCATGTCCCACCTGGGTTGGGCAGCAACCTATATTCAATCACTTTAATAATTCTACAGTAAAACCTATGAAAATTCCCCCAAAATGGGAACAATGAAAACTAAAAATGGTATCATGTCAACTCTAGATCTTTTGTTTGTTTGTTTTTTGATTTTTATTAAATGAATTTTGTAGCCAATTTATGGGGGGAAAAACCTGTTAGCTTTCAGAACTTTGTGGATTTTAGAAATGTGGATAAAGGATTGTGAACCTGGGTTTCTCATTCAAAGAGAAACACCTATGGGAAAAGTAATGTTATTACCATTGTATATACAGGAAACTGAAGTTTAACACTGATAAATATCTTGCTCAAAATTATATGCCTACTCCATAAATGCAGAACAATACTTTCAGCCAAGAATTTTTTCTCTGAAGCCTGGAATTATTGGGGGAATTACAAACATAATAGGTTGGATAGACTCACAGACGCCATTTTGTCTTTAATCCAGATTTTGTATTGACTTTTTTGTTTAAAGCTATTTCTCATTTTAAAAGATTGAGCTAGTAGTTTATGTTTACTGAAGCCCTGAAACCATATAGCTAAGTAGCATTTTCTAAGGGTCTATAGAAAAGTGAGTTAGGGAGTATACTTTAAAGTTCATATTTGTTTCTCTAATTCTAACTTGAAAATTTTGATTAAACTCACTACTATAACTAGGACAATTTTGTAAAGTGGGAAAAATGTAATGAATAAATAAACATTTTAATTTTTATTCCCACATAGTAAGACAGTTACCTTTAGGAACCAAACTATGATGTTGCTTAGTAGATAAGACATTTTATAGGTGGATACTTGTGATAATTGAGCAAATAAACCCAAGTCATATTATGCCATAATTTATAAAAAAGAATGCTCATATAAGAATGCTTAATTTATGGAAAAAATTCCATTATTATAAAAGACCAATTATCACTATACTATTAAGATTGACTGAAAGTTAGCTATTAACTTTGGGAAAATGTGTTTTGTGTTTTTTTTTTAATTAAGTTTTTATTGTGGTAAAATATATATAACATAACATTTACCATTTTATGGTGTACAGTTCAATGACATTAAGTAAATTCACATTGTTGTGTAACTATTACCCTATCCATCTCCAGAATTTTTCCACCTTTCCAAACTGAAAATCTCTACCAATTAAACAATAACTCCCTGTTCCCTTTACCCTCAACCCCTGGCAAACACCATTCTATTTTCTGTTTCTGTGAATTTGACTACCTTGGATTCCTCATATAAGTTGAATCATACAATATTTGTCTTTTTGTGACTGGCTCATTTTATTTAGCATAATGTCTTCAAGATCCATCCATGTTGTAGCATGTGTCAGAATTTCAGTTGTTTTTAAGGCCTAATAATAATATTCTGTTACAGCTATATACCATATTTTGTTTACCTATTCATCTGTTGATGTTCATTTGGGTTGTTTTCACCTTTTGGCTATTGTGAATAATGCTGCTATAAACATCAGTGTACAAATATCTGTTTGAGTATCTACTTGCAATTCTTTTGTGTATATACCCAGAAGTGGAATTGTGTATCATATAGTAATTCTATCTTTAATATTTTTGAGGAACCACCATACTGTTTTCCACAGTGGGCATACCGCTTTACATTACTACCAACAAAGCATGAGGGCTCTAGTTTCGTCACATCCTTGCCAAAGCTTGTTCAAAATATTTGATTTTTATAATTTCACATTATTCAGGGACTCCAAACTATTTACAGTTATTAACTCATTATTAATCACAAGTAAGTATTTTAATTTTCTGTTTATTTTCTCATATGTTGTGCTATTCATTTTTTTTACTTTTAGTCTATTGCACAGTATTTACTACATTAAGGTAATAGTTTCTTAAAATTGAATGAATGAATGTATGAATGATCCTCATTAGTGACTGTATATATTTTATAGACAGGCTTAAGCAATTTACACAGATTCCCAGAGCATAATTATTTGACAGAATTTGAAGTGGGTACAGAACAAATCTTGTAGTCTCTAGTGTTTATGAGCCTTGAATTTACAGTCACAGAAGAGGAAGGAAAACCCAAACCAAATTACTCAGGCTAGATTTCCTTCCTAAGCTATCTGCTGGTACATCATGAATGAATAATCTTTAAGGCCATAAAGCATTATAGAAAGCCTGGCCTAACTTCTTGAGACCAGCTTTATCTGAATAAAGAGCTATATGAGGGCATTTCAAAAAGTTTATGGAAAGATTCGTATTATTTATTAATTCTATTTTTACACAAACTTTTTGAAATGCCCTCATACTTCAGACTTCTAGGTTTTCGTAATACTATGGGAATCAGCTGCTCATGGAAATACCAACCACAAACATTAAATTTTTAACTTATGAGGGATGAGCAATTAGCAATACCCATATCATATTTTCTAAAACTAAAAAACTGGAATATTATTGATTCTCTGGTCCAAAAGACCCCAGGGATAGCCAACAAACCAATCAGAATTTATTGAATTCCACTCTGATCTATATCCCTAACATGGATTCAAGCCAGTTGAAGTAAGAAAAGATACTATTTGACATCAACAACACAGTCAAATAGTAATTCATGTAGTTGAACTATATGCAGACATGCTAAGGTAATAGCTCACAAACTGAAGAATTTCTGGCAAAACAAAAAGTTTATTGAAAACCCTCAGCTAGCCGAACTCTTCCTGTTTAAGTCTGTACAATGTCGTGGCAGCTATTATTGAACATTAATTTCACCTCAGGAATCAATAATGATCTCAGTTTAACTAAGGTCTCCTTTTTCAGACAACATAAAATAAGAAGGATTTCTTTAATTTCTTTCCACCATGAGGGGATTAACTTACCCAAATACACTCATTTGCAACCAATCACATTAAGGGATACAAAGGAAAGGGAATATGTAGACAAATAAGAAAAGTTGTATGTATATAACCCCAATAATGAAGTCTGTCTTATAGTTTTTCCTAACATTTGTTTCTAAATATATCTTTTTTTCCTTTTTATTAAATTATGAATATTCTTGAGATACAAAGCTAATTGTCACCCCTCGTGACCATGATGTGAGGGCCAGATTCATACTGGCAGCATACCCATTACCAGAAATTGCATTTGTACCCTGTGTCCCCCACACAATTATCCTCAACCTCCTGCACCTTCCCCCTTCCCCGCTCCCACTCCACTTTGTAGCCCAAGGAATGTCCTTTCCCTCTGCAAGACCAATGCACTATTGTGGTCTTTCTTTCCTTCCTTCTTTCTCTCTTAGGTCCCACTTATGAGTGAGCAAATGCGGTATTCATTCCTTTGTGCTTTGCTTATTTCACTCAACATAAGTGTCTCCACATTCATCCATGTTGGGGCAAATGGGAGTCTTTCATTCTTTTTTAGTGGCTATAATCAAAAAGACAGTGAATAACAGATGCTGGTGAGGGTGTGGAGTGAAGGGAACACTCCTACACTGTTAGTGGGACTGTAAATTAGTACAACCACTATGGAAAACAGTATGGAGCTTTCTCAAACAACTACAGATAGATCTTCCATACGATTCAGCAATCCCCCTTCTGGGTACATACCCAGAGAAATGGAAATCATCATGTCAAAGGGATACCTGCACTCCCACGTTCATCGCAGCTCTGTTTACAATAACCAAGATATGGAACCAACCAAATGCCCATCAATGGATGACTGGATAAGGAAACTATGGTATATACACACCATGGAATACTACTCTGCCATAAATATATGTTTAAAGAAAACTTTCATCATAAAATTTCTAGGAAAATTAAAATGAAAAACTATCAAAATGGCTATTGGTTATTTTTATCTACTATATGAATACGTTTCAGTACCACTTACTAAAAATGTTGTATTAATTAAAGTTAGTACTCACAGTACCTACATTGTAGAATTATTATGAGGGTTAAGTAAGCTAATATATGTAAAGAGCTTGGAACACTGTGTGGCGTAAAAGTATTTTGGCATATAAATATAATAAAAGTGCTAATGAGGCCAACTGGCTAGCAACTTTGCAATACTTGTTGGTCAAAAAGTGCAGGAGTTTGTTGGCATTAGATGCAAATAAAATTCTAAACTGATTATGAGTTATTAATTATATTCTCTTCCTAATAGAGAATACCACATTTGCTCTGTAGGAAAATTCAAAAGGAAATATTTTCACTTAAGACAACTGGGGGTGCTAACTAAATAGTATCATACAACTAATTAATTAGCATTCCACATACCTGTAATTAGAAAGTGTTAAATATGGTCTGCAGCAGAGTCATTTTTTAAATTTGGCCTGAGGAATCAAGTAGTCAGTAGGGTAGTATTTGAATTTAAAAGTAGTATTTCCTGAATTTGAAAGTAGCACTAGTGAAATATGTTTCAGGTAAGAATGCAAGAATGTCAACTCTTTTGAATCCAAGTTAAAAGGAAACACAACAAAAAACTCAGATGCATGCCCATCACATTTCTATTTTTCAGAATTATTCAATTTGATATTAAGGAAGTTCATTTAAAATTTAATTCTTCAAGTTTTCCTTCTTTTATAACTTACCCTGATGTTTAACTACCCTATATTTGTTGATTATTTTCCATCTTACGAACATATTAGCATGCAACCATAACTAGTTAAATTACCTTTAAAAACACATAAAAATCACTGAAGCATGATGTTTTCTTCTTTACACTACATGAAATCCACTCTAAATATATTAGAATATTTTAACAGAGTTTGGGAGTGTTTATTTTAGTCCTGATTCTAACACAACTCAGACTTACTGAACCTGTTAAGTGCAGCCTGTGGTTCTCAGTATGGTGTTATGGACTGATAATAAGGTATATCCAGGGTGGATTTAATTTTTTTCACTCTTGATTTAATTAATAAATATTTTTGGAACTGATGAGAAAAAAGACTTCCTCAAATCACTAAACTTAGATTTTTATCTCTAATGTTCTTACAATAATATTTCTTCATTCAGCATATAACTATGTCAAAATATTTCTTTCATTAAAATGTACATCAGAATTACTGGGGGCTGGCTGGTCAGCTCAGTTGATGAGAGTATGATAACGTCAAGGTCAAGGATTAGGATCCCCATGGCCAGACGCCTCCCCCTCTAAATTAAAATAAAATAAATTGAATGATGGATAGAAAATGAAAAAAAAAAAAAAAGAATTACAACACTTTCTGTATTTTAAAATTCATCTCAAGGGAATTATTTTTATAATTCATCCTTCATTCTATCCTGTCTGATAACGTGCTAGACCAACCTGCAGTATATCCTGATATTCCTCCCTATTGTCTTGGCTTGCTTTCCAGAAAGCAGTGGTTTATTGATTTTTGCTAGAATATCAGTCCTCTGAGTGTCATCTCTTTTGTGGGAATTTTCAAAAATACCATAAGTTTATGGTCATATATTCCAATTATTATTTCTCTTGTTGTGTTTACAGTCACTTATCATGTATGGGTATTTGTGCATTTTTGTGTGTGAGAGAGAGAAAAAGCGGGAGGTCAAGAGGAGATGGGCCATGGTGTGGCAGGGACTCTGGCTTATTCATCCTATATTCTCAACAGTGATAACAACACTCAAGAAATGTCTGTTAAATGATACCAATATGGTTACAAAGCTAGAATTACAGTGTAAATTGCATCTGAAACGTGATAACAAATCCCATTTCAATGAAGACCCAAAACAAATAATTTCAAACAAATACTTCATTCTACCTCCCTTCATTTAAATGGGTATATAATCTTTTTTAAAATGGTGGTGCTAATTTTTATCAGTGATGTTCATTTTCATTGGTTTTGTCAATAGTGCATATTTATCCTTGCTATGTTCATTCATTGGCTTAGTCAATAAGTATTTATTGAGAGCCTACTATATATCAGGCATATATAGGCATTGAGAATATGTTTTGATGCAGAAATATTTAAATATTCGCATTAAGTTAATCTTAATGATGCAATACAGATCAATGTAATGGGCAGTATTAACAAGCCTGCTTTCACTAATCCAAAGAAATGTAGTCTCAATCTAGGAAAAGGATAAATTTGTTTGGAAGAAGGTAGTAAGTTACTAATCGATCAATTCCTGATCTCTGTCAGAAACCTGATTTTGAAGCATGGAGCAAACATTTTTTTTTTAACCAAAATGAATATCAATTGAGTAAAATATCAGTAAAAAGTATTAGTTTTATGTAGACTAATTTCTGGTGAAATTTTTTTTCACAGAAACATTAATAGTATTATATGATTAACAACAAAATAGTAATAATACTGTACGTTTATGCAATACATGTTTTATATAAATTATTTTATTTACAATATGACAAGCACAGAGGATGCAAAAGTGAGCAAGAATCAGAAGCCCCTCCTCATTAGGAGCTTACATCTACATCTAAGGAGACAGACTGGAGATAAAGATAAGTATGGACATTGTGTAATATGTTACAGTCATAGGCACTAAGAAGAGAAAATAAGAGGGATATGAGTTGAAATTCTACATAAGGTAGCACATGGAGGCATCCCTGGGAAGTGGCTTTTGAGTAAAAACCTGAAGCAAGAGAAGGAATTAGCCCCGCAGCTGTAAGAGGGAAACACAATACAAGCAGAGAGAACAGCAAGTGAGGAACCTAAGACAGGAACACGCCTGGCATGTTCAAGAGACTGCGATGATGCCAGTGTGGCTGGAGCTGAGTGATGAGGGGAAGCAGGAGGAGATGAGATCAAGGCACACTGGAGACCCCGACCATGTAGGATCTTTCAGGCCATTATACAGATTTTGCCATTTAGTGTGCAAGAAATGGGAAGGCACTGGGATACTTAAAAAGAGGAATAACATGATTTAAACAACTTTTTAATGAACCATTCCGTTACTTTGGAAAATAAAATAATTATGTACATGTTGATATCACTGACCACATGAATATCCAAGACAACAACAAACTAGCAATTAAAAGTCTTATTAAAATCACTGAGCCTAAGCATATGTTGTTAATTCAATTCTATCTCTGTCCACTTAATATCTATTTGGAAAAAGGTGATAAATTACTAATCAACCGCTTAGATATTTATGAATTTTATATGTCATTCAGTTGGCAGGAAGATAATATCTTTGCCTTCATCTTCCATTCTTCCTGCTACCAAGAGAAGGAAAAGTGAGTTTGAGGAAAGGAAGACATCCTTTTGAACTCCATTTCCAGATAAATGACTACTGATGTTCACAGGTCAAATCACATTATTGAAAGTCTATTTATTTTATTATTCATGCTTTTTTATTTTTAAACATTATTTTCTGCAAAAATTAGCCAAACATAAATTTTCTAGTATGATCATGATTGTCAACAAGTAGCACTGAAGCATTTAATTTCAGTATTGCATATGGTAGGCAATCTGTAAAAACTATTCAGATCTAATTTCTTCCTATTTTTATAAAATAAGTTAGTAGCTGATTTTATAAAACATTAGTATCTGAACTTTGGAGCATTTTGCCCTCTAAATAGTAAGGGTTCTTTTACTTTTAGAGCAAATTATTTCTAACATTGCTATTTAGAAATCGGCCTTTTAATGAGGCAAAAGATTCTGCGCTTACTTTTACTTTTTTACAAAATGATCATTATTTTTGTTTTTGAACAAAATATGTGACTATTTTCATTCTGTTTGGCTGTGCTTGGATAAAAAACTGTGAACTTCAACCAATGGCTCCTCAAATATCAGTATTTTTGATAGGCTTCCAGAAATAACATTAACATTCCGTGGGAACACAGTATTAAACCAAGATTTTACTTGAAAAATTTTACATAAATCAGGTTGCCTAGTTTCCATACTTTTATTCCTACCTTCATTTCTAGTCAAAATAGAAAAAAGCAAAGCCTATAGATTTAGAAATTTCTGTATCTTTCTCCATAAACAGCAGAAATCATTTCATAATACAATATATAAACTACTTTAAAGAAATTATACTTTTAAAAATATCATTAAAAATTTTTTTTCCATTTACCTTCTGAGTTTCAAAAAATACTAATAGTGAAATTAAAACTGATGCCTATACCCTGACTCCATTCAATTATCAAATACCATATCTTTATTTGTCAGAGCATTGTTACATATAAATAACAAATAGTGTCTTCTACGTAGAATGGTCTTATAGAAACAAGCAGTTAAATAGCAACATTAATCAGAGAGATAAAATAGAAATTTTTAAAATAGTTACAAGGCATTTATAATTATTTTTTACAGGCAAAATATGTGATTGGCATTTTTTAAAACTGATTTGTTTTTGTAACTTTTTTTTTTTTTTTCCTTTTTGTCTTTTTTTGTGACCGGCAACGGATCGCAACCCTCATTGTCGCGCCCGTACCGGAACGGGACCGGCAACGGGATCGCAACCCTTGGTGTTGCTCCCGCACCTCGCTCAGCCAGTGAGCAGCCGGTCTGTATGTGGGATCCGAACCCTCGGCGGGAGCGCCGCTGCGCTTCCCAAGCAGCGCACTGTAGCAGTGCGCCACCGGGCCGGCCCCTGGTTTTGTAACATTTTAATCTGATATCAGATGCCTTTGTTAAAGAGCTTTCTGAGTAGTAATCTGAAAGCCCAAGAAGAAAGACTATTTTGGCTTCTTGAAGTATCCCAACATACAGGAGAAAATTTCCTCTTGTGAGCCCTTACTATACCCAAGATAATTTTATTCATATTTTTATAATCAGTGATTCTGGCATCTCATAATTTTATTGATTACAGCACTAAACTAATAAATATTTGCAAGTTCATCCAGTGTTCATATGGTCCTGACTCCACTGTCCTGTTTCGTGGTAACGGACAATCAGCACAGCCCTGACCAGTTATCTCACATTTGTCCTGTATGCCACTGTAAGCTCAGCACCTAGCACAGGGTCTGACAAGCTGGGGAGGGTGCTACTTGGAGGCAGTCAAATAATGCTTAAGAAAGGGATATCAGTAGAGTCAGGTTATCTGGTTTCAAATCCTAGGACTGTCCTTAGAGCTCTGTAACTTTAAGCAGATTACTCTGTTACATTTATAAAATGTTTTAATGTTTGTAACTGTTGTATGGGATTAAATGATGCAATACATGTATTTAGCAGTGGGCACTTAATGTTTAAAAAGCTTATTATTATTATTATTATGCACTGAATTGTAAAAGCAAAACAAGGGATGGCTTAGATCTATGACACTCATTTTCTGTTCACATGTATCGTGAACTGTCTCAGTCTGTTCTATTCTTAAATCTCTTTTACTCATAGTTTTAAGGGACCATAAGCAGCATGATCATCAATTTTATGGTTTGAATTTCAACATGTTGTTTTCTGAGATGTTTTAAAAAAACTATTTTAATAAGTCTTTCATAAGCACAATTAAATAGAGTGATGTTTATAAATGTCTATACTGCATGAATTTCCAAACTGGAATTGTATATAAACATATTCTATAAAAGTCATTTCCTCAAACTCTGTAATTTTGTTCCTGTTAAAAGTAACCAGAAATGACCAGTGATGGTACAATAAACCTTGTTGTCAAGAATAAAAGATCTTCAAATAAAAACCGTGTGATACCAGCTAAAATAGGAAATGTAGCTAGTTCTGTCACATTAAAAAGATAAAAAGGTGGAGTCAAAATAAACAATTATTAGAACACAATTTATATTAAAAAGTCTTTTCAACTAACAGAATTATCCGTTTGTTTTCCAGTGAATAACATTACGTATGTGGAAGCAGTAGCATCTGTTCTTATAAGATAATATGTGAGAGCAGGAGAATTAATTTGTCTTTAACTATACGCTGTAAAACAGATTAAGAGAGAACTCAAAGAATAGTGAAGCTTTCTTTCAGCTGAAGTAGAATCAGATATAAGTTTGTTGGTGTTTGGGATAGGACTGCTTATATATAATGCCATAAACAAACTGCATAGATATGAAACAGCATAAATTGTATAATATGACAGATTTAGGTTTGCAATTTATTACTCTTCTGATCTTGGGCAAACACTTGAACTCCGTACATCTAATCTTCTCTTCTATAAAATGGATAGAATTTCATCTATTTTATAGTGGAGGAGATTATCTATTTAAAGAGTTTATAGACTAATGCCTAATTTATTATTATATAATTATTACTTTCTTTCACATTGCCATTCTTCTTAAAAAGTATATGAGTTTCTAAACTTTTTTTTTATTTTTAGGAAATTTAAACAATTAGACGAAAGATAAAACAGACTTATTATTAAAGTCATATACTTTTTTAATATTGACTTTCAGAGGTTAATGTATGTTATTGTAAACAATATTGTATAAGACATAGAAAGCAATTATTGCACAAAAACATTTTTTTTTATTTTTGTATAATTTTTATATTAGGATTTATATCCCTTTATTTAAGTAATGTCTAACAACTTGAAAACAGAAAAAAGAACTGATTAACGATCGGTCTTTTGTACATGCCAGGCATGTTTCTACCTTAGTGTCTTCAGTTGCTATTATTAATTCCTTCTCTTGTTTTAGGTTTTTACTCAGAATTCACTTTCACAGTGAAGCCTTTCACATGCTACCTTATCTAGAATTTCAACATATATCCCTCTTGTCTCATTATTTGTTTTCCTCAGTACATATTACTATGAGATATTGTATTAGTACATTTCTGTTTCTTATAACAAAATACATGGAACTAGGTGATTTATAAGGAAAACAAAATTTGTTTGCTTACAGTTTCGGAGGCTGGGAAGTCCGTGGTCCAGGGAACAAATCGAGTGAGGGTCTTGGTAGTGGCGAGAATGATGGCAGGATAGGATATTGCAAAATGGCAAAGCAGAGAGAGCAAGAGAGACAGACTGTCCTCTCTCTTCTAAGCCCTCAGAGCCACACCCCTGACCACCATTTGTAATCCATTCACTGCTGCACAGTCCTACAATCTAATCACCTCTTCCAGGCTCCACCTTTCAATTACTGTAATAGGATTTCCCACCCTCTTAACAGCACAGTGGGGGCTAAGTTTCTAATACATAAAACTTGGGGGACACAATTCAAGCTTTAGTGAGTTTGGGGGGACATAATTCAATACACCACAAATATCACATAATGTGCTTCCTTGTCTTAGAGGAAGATTTCATGGAATGAAAGAGTTCCTGATGAAGGACAGTCAAAAAATACATAAAAATGGCTAAGGCAAGCTTATATTGAACAGGACACAACTGAGAATTTAGAACCAGAGAAAAAGAATTATAATGATAAGGAAGAAATTTCACTAGTCTTGAAATGCAATGTAAGAACGACAGCTTTAATGCGAAGATTTTGAGGATATTAATGGATTGTTGGAGGCAGTAGGAATTCAAAACCTTAAGAAGACAATCTTTACCGATGGCTGAATTTATCAGGGAAGGAGATAGACATTTTAAAATAGAAACTGCCAAAATATGACAATAACAATTGTATCACTTTGAACAATACTATAATATTTCTGGCCTTAAATATTTAGCTGCTCATCTAAGGCAAAAAACCTTAGGTAGGAACCTAACCTGTCTGTTTCATAGACATTCAATTAAATGAAAAAGACCTTCATATAAATTATATAATATATAGCTTAAGGACCTTTCTTCTCTTTCATTCTTTTATACGTTAAAGAAACTTGCAAATAGTTTCACAAAATTTTTAAAATCAGAAAAATAGCCTCAATTTATCTTGTACGCATTTCATTGGGTTAAATTTAAATCCACTTGTATCTCAGAATATTCAAGCAAAGTTGTAGATCTTTCCATTTTTCTCAACTCTGATAGCATCGGCACTATAATGAAGACTTTCTGACCTCATGATTTCCCTACATGAAGACTCATAATCCTTTCTATGGAAAGGAAATTGATGTCACAGACACTTTTGAAATGTCCAACGTGATGAACTCTCTCTAACCGAATTTTCTGCATATGAAATATTCTCCTTATTTAATAACAATGTATAACTACATAGTAAGACATTAATCATGACCATTTTTAAAATGCATATAACTCTTTTCATCTCAATGTACATATGTTATTTCTTTAATATCAAAAGAAATTAAGTTACAAGGTCATTATGAAAATGACTAAGCTCAATATACTTTCTCTCAAATTTTAATATTACTTTTGTTTGTTCTGCTACCTTAGAGAAAACACTGACCTTAATATATTTATGATATTTATGATATTGATATTCAATATTACACAGTGGATACATTTTGCCCATCTGCTTTCAGTGATGCAATAGAGAGTAGAGGTTTACAGAGTACATGCTACTATTATAACCACCTGCAGTAAAATTCTGACTTTCTCATTCATTAGTGGTTGTTATAAACTGAATTGTGCCCTCCCAAAATTCACACATTGAATCCTTAACCCCCAATGTGACTGTATTTGGAGATAAGGACTATAAAGAATGAATTAGGGTTAAGTTAGGTCATAAGGGTAAGGCCCTGATTCAATAGGATTAGTGTCCTTATAAGAAGGGACACCAAGCATCTCTTTCTCTCTCTTCCCCAAGCCCTCTCCCCACCATGTGATGACACACTGAGAAGGAGGACATCTACAAGCCAGGGGGAGAGCCCCCCTAGATACCAACCATGCTGGCACCTTTGTCTTGGACTTCTGTCCTCTAGAACTGTGAGAAGATAAATTTCTATTGTTTAAGCTACCCAGTCGGAGGTGTTTTGTATTAGCCCAAGCAGACTATTACAAGTGGTATGACTTTCAACAAGTTGCTTTAACATTTGCATGCTTCATTTTCCACAGCTGTGAAAAGTGTACCATTACGGGTTACTGTGAGATTTATTTGAAATAATATGTTTTAAAAGGCTGGTACACAACATACGATCAATGAACGTTATTTACTATATTTATAATGCTATAAATAAAAATACAAAATATTTACGAAAAAAGGTTATTGATCACATAAAGTTTATTATTAAAATATTTTAAGTGTGTCCCACACAATGCATATGTAAATTATACTGTTCTATATAGGAAAATTGTAATAAGTAACGAATTTCACCAAGTTTAAATGCAGCATTATGGAATCATAAAAAAGTTTTATCACTGCAATCCCTCAGTTCTATTTATTATTTTGTACTGGACATCCTCTTTTGTAGTGGATACTGAAATACTGAATCTGACTATAAATGAAATCGATATGGTCTATATGAAAAATAAATTTGGCTTTCAATATACGTGATTTTTAAATAATAATGAAGTTTGCCCTGATAATTGTCCACTGTTCTCTTTTAGAGAAACTAAAAGGTAGTAAGGGAATTTTATGAGGCAATATGTTTGCTCTTTCCCATCCCCTACTCCAGAATGGAAAAAAGATACCCTTTCCTCATCAAAATCAGTCAAACAGATTATTTTCATGTCTCTTGCTTGAACAACCTGAATTGTTTTCAGCATCAAATGATGAGTATAGAGATAGAATAGTTAGGAAAATCACCATGGTAAAGGAAATTTGCTCAGATACGTCATTTAGCCTCTGGCTAAAGGACATAGTGGACACTCTTGGAGGCCTGAGACCAAATCTCATCAAAGAACCCATCATAATTTCATGATGTGCACAGATATGCACAAAGAGATGAAAGAAAAAAGAAGTAGGAAATGAAAAAAAGGGGGGGGGGAGAAAGAAAGAGCAGCAGCACAGTGCAATAAAGATTTAAAATCCACTTTGCAAGTACAGTGAAAAATCTGATATGATCTAACATTACATAAGTTCAGAAATAATAAAGGAGCCCTTTGAAAAATACTTTCAAAAATAACGAAATTAACATAAATGGAGAGTAAATAACAGAAAGAATGAAAGTAACTGCCAGATTCTCATTTGTAAGAGAATTTACCTGTGATTCTTGAAATTTTCTAAAATCACTGTGGTTGACTTCAAGAAATACTCCATCTCCTACAAGATTTTCAGTTTCATTTTGAGGCCAATTGATATTTTATTTAGATGGTCTTGTTTACAACATCTATTAATCAGAGAAACAGTTGATCCAAAAGTGAATTCAATGGATAGGGACAGACAACAGGGTTAAGAGTGGGATTTAAAAGCAGGACAATTATTATTCATTATTATTGATAAGTGAAGTGTTTATGTCTTTATGATGCCTGCTTTTCTAAGAAACAAGCGACCTGAGTGTCAGATAATGGCTCCTCAGATAAAAAAAGTTTTCCCTATATCACATACTCCTCAATGTTCTGCTCCTCTTTCTGTGTATTCTCGAAACACACCCCTAATGATCTCATGGTTTTCTTTATTTTCTCTGTGTTAAAGACTCCCAATTCTATATCTCTAACTTAGACCATATTGCTAAACTCAAAATTCATATCCCAGTCCTATAGGACATTTCCACTTGGCATCTCTGTCTCATCATGTTCAAACCAAAATCATTACCTCTCTCCTGCCTTTGAACCTGCGTGTGTTTGTTTTCTCCTCACACATTCCTTATATTAATGAATGGCATCTCCATTCTCTTTTCCAAGTCAGCAAACGTTATTCCCTTTTTCATCCCCAAATCTAATTACTCATTATATACTGTAAACTCAACATTTTAAACATCTCTGCATCCATCCACTTCCTTATTCCACTGTCACTATGTCACCCCAGCCTGCCATCAGCTAATGCTTGCGCTAGTGTAGCTTCCACGAGTATCTCTGCTTCTCAGTCTTTTAACTTCCACTCATCCCTCAAGTGTCCATTTAAGCACTACTTCTACTGAAAAACCTTGCCTGGAGAGATGATTGTGTAGACATGTGTACACATACAAACACCATACACAAAACTCAAGGGCCTGATAATTTCCTACATGGTACCTTGTGTGGCAGAAGACTTAACTGACAAGGTTGCAGTTGACACTTTCTAATATACTATTTATATTTATAATTCACTTACTAAATGAAATAACAAAACCCATCTGTGGGGAGACCTGGGGTCTAAATGGTAGTAGTTCCAAATCTCTATAGAGGAAGTCTTCGTGGTTGAACTATCATCTTAGAAATGAGTAAAGTTGTCTTAATTTTATGCTTGCAATGAAAGCACAGTTTTAAAAGATTTTATGCATTTATAGGGACAGCTATACGATATTATTGGAATGGTGGCAAAGTCCTCTCGCACCATCCCAAGTAATTGATAGGACCTCTGTATTAGAAAATACCTACATTTTTTAGACTTATGAATAAAAGGCTAATTTTGAAGAAAAAATAAAAACATAAATGTACTCATTCAATTTCTCAAGTAAAAATAATTTTTCTGATCTAATGGCAAGAGTTCTTTAAAGCAATGTGAAAGGCATAATCACCTGGCTCCAATTTCCCTAATATTAATTCCATGACTGCATTTAGTAAAGTCTATAGGCTATTTAATTGCTTTTTTAAATATTTTAGGTGTATTCCTTGGAATTTGAAATAAGGTTGCCAGGCCAAAAGGCCATGGGAGTGACCCATCAAAATTCAGAAAATTCAGATTTCTTTGCAGTTTCCAGATTAATCCTTGTCATACAAAGGATGAGACTAAAGTTGACTGACACTTAGGATTTTCCTTAAATCACAAAGCTGCACAAGGACAGGGCTAGGACTAGAGTTGAGGTATTCTGACTCCAAGAACAATCTTTCAGTCATGCTGACCTTTAATTCTTAATCCTTACAATAGAGTATACGGTAAATTTTATATGGTACCAACAGATAATAGGGTATTATAATTAAATACTCCTATTATATAGAATTTTTATAAGTATAGAAATAATTTTTAAAGCTTTTGAATTGTGCTATTTAATAGACCTTCCTGTGATAATGGAAATGTTCTATATCTGTGTTACCCAGTATAGTAACCAATAGGCATTTGTGCGGCTTCTGAGCACCTGAGCTATATCTAGTGTAATTGTGAATCTTAATTTTTCCTTTTATTCAATTTTAAACTAAATCAAATTTAAATAACCACATATGGCTATTGGCTACTGTATTGGACGGCACAATTTTAGAATATAATTATGAACATAGACTGAGTCTTAAAAAGTTGCTATAGTTTGTGAACATCATTTTAAGATTGCTAGTTTATACTTACATAGCCAAAAAGTACATAAAGAGTGCTAAATTTTATTAATAATTAGGAAAATACAGCCTAAAATTCATTTAAAACCACAATGAGATACCACACCTAGCAATATCGAGCCTTGGCCAGAATGAAGAACAAACCCAACTAGTTTCCATACAATGCTGGTATAAGTGTAAACTTGTATAACCACTTTGGAAAACTTTTTGGTAATATCTCCTAAAGCTGAACATGTGTCTACCTATGACTCAATAATTTTATTCTTATATATAATTCCAACAGAAATGCTATTAAAGTGCACCAAAAGACACATAAAAATGTTCATTGCTCTCCTATTTGTGTTAGACTCCAAATGGTAACCACTCCATGTTTACCAACAGTAAAATTGATATTTTATGGTACAATCATACAAACCATATTACATAGCAAGGGAAATGATTGAAATATTCATATTGAATCCACAAATATAACACTGATTGCATGAAGGCAGAAACAAATGAATGAAAACTTTATAGATGCATCTATATTAAGTTCAAAATGGCAAACTTAACCAGCGGTGTTAAGAGAAGTCAGGCAACGGTTACTTTGGGGAAGGAAAGGAACAGTGATTGGGTGCAAACAAGAGAAACTTTTGGGGTGCTTATATTTTTTGTTAACTAATTTGGGAAGTGATTATACAGTGTGTCTTCTTTGCGGAAATTCACAGTGGTGTATGTTTAGGATTTGAACCATCTTCTATTTGTATGTGACACTTAAATAATTGATTTTACCTTAGGATGTCTATTATATCACATATATTTATGTGTCACCATTAAAATATTCTTAGAGAAAAAGTCAATAAATAAATATATGCATAAAAAATTAGTGAGAAGTGATAAAGGCTGAAAAGACTGCGAAAATTATTTTATCAAAGGCTAAAATTGCCATTTTTTATCTTATGTACTCATCTTGGTGTTTGTACGGTATACACTTTAGGGAATGTATTTTATAAAGTGAGTTATGATTTCTTAATATTTTTAACACACATCTTGTATATTATATACTAAATGGAATAGAAACAAGAACATGAGGAGTAATGTATTTCAGAAATTCAATTCACGAAACATTAGTTTTTGTGTTTCTATAGTAGTTTTCAACCTTGAAGGTCAAAAGGGAAAACGAGTCTTAGAAATATTACTTATCTTCAAACTGTGAAGTCAGTAACAAGGACAATGCTTTGCTAGTTAAAATAAAATTCCCATGAAAGAAATCCCCATTAGCAATTTGATGTGGGGATAATTTGCACATATTATAATTACCTAACATTTAAAACCTTTATACTGAATTTTTGCCTTTCCTTTGGCTATATGCCTACTTTTCTTAAATTGATTTATTAATGTCCAAGGTTGCTTTGCAGTTTTATCCTTTTAGCAATAATAGATGCAATATATCACAAAAACAAATTTTTAAGAGAACATCATTAGAGTGATGTAGCACTGGTAATAAACCCCTTCACACTTGGATGAACTTAAATCAGTTTCTCTTTATTGATTTTTGGTCATAACATAATTTTAAAGTTCAACTCAGTTAATAAAAAAAGATTTGCTTTGGTGTTATGGGCAAAATACTTGTGTTGTAAGTTTCCACTTCATTTGTGGAAGAATGTTACAGTTGTATCATATAAGGATTTTGGATAGATTTAGCAATGAGAATATTATTCTATGATAATCTTTTTGTATAATCTTTTCTTCTCCTTTTATTGATGTGAATCCTTCAACTCATCCTTATCATAATAGAATCTGATCACATCATAAATGAACATTTATTTTCTGTTAGGTCCTATTTGTATATATGTGTGTTTGTGTGCATGTCAGTGAAAGATGTAAAAATTCAGTATTTATCAAATGTACAAATAGAAAATCTATTTAAAAGATTTATTTTATTCATATAATGAGAACATTTTAATTATTCTTATTAATAATGTAATAATCTTCTTTAGAATGATTTTATTTCTTTATGCAGAATTGCCAATCCTAAGTGGAGAGTAGGTTGATTTTTGATCTTGTATTCATACAACTAATGTTAAAAATCAATTATTCTAACCTGTTTTTTAACATTATGAATCACAGACTTAGGAATGGTGTATCCCATCAGGAGAATTAGTATCCTCAGCCAGAATTAAGTAATTGAACGCACATAAGAACTTTAAAAATAGGCTGTCTATGAACTCAAATAAGAATGTTAAACTTGTATTTACTACTACTCTGCCTGTGAAGCGGTGTCTACTACGATGGTTCTCATTTTCTCCCCACTGCAACATAACAGATTACATATAATACATAATCCCCTGGGCTCACTCAGACATGGTCCACAGCATTTTTAAAATTCTCAGCTCTCTACCAGTAATCCTGGCCTTTAATTTTTCACACTAGGGAACTTATCAGAATACAAGAGAGCAAGAGTGCACACTAACAAAATGTTATATCTGCTCTAGAGTTTAAAAAGTGCATTATCCATGAATTGGCCTGCTTTTTTTTAAGTATTTCTTGCAATATTCCTCACATATGGGCCGGCCCGGTGGCACACTGCTACGGTGCGCTGCTTGGGAGTGCGGTGGCGCTCCCACCGAGGGTTCGGATCCCACATACAGACCGGTTCCCGCTCACTGGCTGAGCGAGGTGTGGGTGCAACACCGAGGGTTGCAATCCCGTTGCCGGTCCTGGTCCGGTACGGGCGCGACACTGAGGGTTGCAATCCGTTGCCAGTCACGAAAAAAGACAAAAAGGAAAAAAAAATATTCCTCACATATATATGTTATGACCACAGATCAAAACATCTGGTCCATGACACAGTGAGCACATGATAAAGAGAAAAAGGTAGCACCGGACAATTAGCAATCAATGGCTTGAAGAAAATTAAAAGATAATTTTATTATTAGCTTGCATGATGGAATATAGTTTTCACTTATTCTTGATTTTAACATCAATGGGTACTTCCTCTATTCTGCAACAGCCTAAAATGGACAAGCTCTATACCTTAATTTATCTAGAGCTAAAGGGATCAGGTCCTCTATAGAGTTGATCAGAGCCGAACCCCAAAATAGACTTCATCAACATCTCTCTGTCACCACAAACCAAAGATTCTCAACATCTTTCCAATTCCAAATGTTAACTAACCTTTAAAACTCAGTTTAAATTCATTCAACAAACATTTATTGAGCTGGGCATCCCATATTAGGCATTAGAAAAAGAAAAAAAAAAAGACACAGAACTCTCTCCCAAAAGAAATGGGCAGACAATCTAATTTGAAACAAAAATGGGGATAATTTGTTAGAAAAGTAAAAAGTGGTTATAGAGGGTGGTCAGGGTAAGGCTAGGTAAATGACATATGTTTGAGTATGAATTTCCAAAGGAAAAAAGAAGTAAACTATTCCATTCCTCACAGAGATAATCAACAGTTATCAGAACACATCAAGTGTGATTAAAGGTAGCTTAATAGAGCCATCAAAATGCAGGCTTCAGAATCATAAATAACTAGTTTCAAATTTATGTTTAAGACACTTGTCATGTTTCTGAGCCTAGATAATTTTCTTAACCTACTTAAATTCCATATATTAATCTTAAAATGAGATTACTAGAATTTTTGTGAAGATTGAATGAAATAATGTGTAAAGCACTTAAGCCCTAGAACATAATAAATGCTCGATAAAGTGTAGGTTTCTTCTGTTGCGTTCATATCTCAATACAGAATTTTGAGCCAATATGTGTTATGACCACAAAATAGATCAATATCTAGTTGCAAATGAGATAAGAAAAAAAAGTAGTCTATCTACTAAATGCCTAATACTGCCAGCTTGCTTCTGTGACATCATGTGATGTGATTATTATGAAAATTAACAGACGAGGAATGAAGTAGTTGTTTGCTGTCCTCTCAAAGACTGCATTGCTAATAAGAGCTGCTTTAGAAACATTGGCATAAAACCTTCTTTTTTAAGTTGCACATAATTACAGGATCTACTTTGAGTTTCAATTGGTAAGAATTTCAGTTCTGTGTGGCTTTAATGAGGTACAAATTAAATATTTCCAACAGGAAGGCTTACCCAGAAAATTCTAAACAGTTTAATCCTTCCATAATATAGGGAAAAGACAATATTTTTTTTGTTTGTTTTTTGCAAAACCCCAACTCTGTTCTTCAAAGAATAAAACGTTGTCCTAGCTACAGCATTCATCCTTTTGTTTTGTGCCCGTTAGTATGCTTGCTTGTTTATTTTTAAGGACACCTAGATGGTAAGCCAATAAAATAAATAGAGGGCAAAGCTAGGCCATGTTCTCATGAGATTTAAGTCTGAGAGAGAACATCTAGAATTGATCATGTGTGAGCCTGGAGCTAGTCAACCAGCTAATTGCCTTCCACAATGTTCATCATTAATCCAGATACTGCCATTCCATTTTAGTTAAATAAGGAATTTCACATTGGCAAGAGAAAGTCTATAGTACTCATACCTCCCTCAGGGTTGACTGCACAGCTCACGATATGCCAATGGTTCATGCTGGCATATGTCAGTCGTGTGGGATTTATACTGGTAATCTAGGATTGTGTACTTCCAAAAGATGAAAGATCCATGCAAATCTCTTAATTCACATTTAATATGTAGAATGGGACATTCAAAATTCCCAACGATAGCCATTCTTATTATTTTTAGAACCACAAGTTTAAAAAAAAGTTCATTGTATTTCATAGAACTGTTCTTCTAGAACGTTGTGTGCCACTTTTTTAACCACTCAAATGTAATAATTTAAAACAACCTCATTGTGTACTCTTTGAGAAGTACAGGAAACACATGATATGATTCCTGTAAGGATTCATTTCTTTTTGTGATGAGAAAAATGTTTTGAAACAGTATTTTTTTAATCTGATTTTAAGGAAGCAGACTTTGTAGAATCATAAAAGCATGGAGTGTCAGAGTTCAGAGATTACAGTCTAACATCTTAATGTTAAAGATGAAAAGAATGAGACCCAAGGAAGTTAGGACTTAAACGATTGGTGTACAGTTGGGCTAAAGCCATTTTTTATTTTATCCTCTAAATATTATTGCATTTCTGAAAAGTATATACATATAAACTGCAAAGGGTAGAGTAGGATTTTCAGTGAAGCCTTTTCACAGCAAAGAGGTGACCAAACCATTTATATTGTAATTCTGATGCACACATAATACTGTCAAACTGTTAAACAAGCATGTCAAAACACCTAAATTATAACAACCTTTGATATTTTTCAATAGATATTCTTTGATAAAAAAGAGAAGATTTTTAAAGCAATCCCCTCAACTTGTGATTGACAAGATATATTGTGACTCCAAACAGTCCACTTTTTTGTCACCTTCTCCCACTCATGTTGGTTAAATTTAGGATAGCTATGTTTGAAGGAAAGGATAAAAATCTAATTAAATTATTCATACTAGCCCTGCCTGCAGCATTCCTCTATCACTTAAAGAGCCTCCCTAGAAGCCAGGAAGATCCATTGGGCAACTACATCACACACCTCCCATATCCTGCTCATCCAACCCTGAAATTATGTATCCTTTACTCCTATACCTTATAAACAGTAGTATAAATTGTGTGTATAGTCAAATTGATGACATGGAACACTCTTAGGAACAAAATAGAAGCCTGTGCAAACCCTCTGGTTCTGTCAATAAAAACAGTATTTTATTACAAAATGACAATTTTTAGAACCTCAAAAATGGGCTCTTGTTTTATAGAATATTTAATTCTGAAATAAAATATGTATTTTTTATAAACTTGCAAAAAAATGGGATTTTTCATCAATGTTGCCAGAGGTGAAGGAAACTTCCAGGGTGAAAGAAGTAGAAAACCTATTTCAACTATCACAGTAACTTCGAGATAAAGAAAATAGTATTAATTTTGGAAAATAGATCACTTTTGTAGCATTTCAAAAATCAAGAAACTTGCTTATCAAAAGAGAATTTAGTCATTGCAACGCAAAGTCTTCAGGCAATAACTGCATTAAAATATGTTTCTTCTTTTATAACTGGATCAATATTTTTGAGTATATAAATATATGTATTCATTGAATCACTTTCACCTGATATATTTTATATTTGCTATAAATTCTTCAGTGTCACTGAAGACTGGGAGATCTATTTTAAATCTAGCCACATAAAGACACTATCAAGTAGACACAAACAAACATACACAAAGAAAAAGCTTTTTATTCACTATTTCAAATGCCAGGCATTGCTTTGTCCTAGTTACAAAACCAGAGATCTGGCTTTGTTTCCCAGCCTGAGTTACTTCAGAGGTATGTTAGCAGAAGAGAAGGAACAGGAATATAGTGTTCCCCTAGACCTCTTGTTCCTGAGATAATACATGTCAAGTGCTATCTGAATTCCCTAGTATGTCCCTAGTTCCCATCTTGTTTGAGATAGCAACAAAGAATGTGTTGACAATGACCAACCCTTCTGCCAAAAGATCTTTGCATATACTTTTCTCTGGCTGTAATTCCTTCCCTTCCTGCCAAATTAAAATAATACTTTCTTATCCCTTAGTTTTCAGTAAAATAACTCTTGGGGGGTGCCTTTTTGACTTCTTTGACCAAATAGATCTTGCACTTATATGTTCTAATTGTTTCCTAGCAATTTTTCTAACTGCTCTAATTGTTTCTAATTGTGTAGCTCTGCGCTTATCCTATTTGTATTAGTGTGAACCATCAATTAATATCTCACTCCCCTGCTATGATGTGATCTCTATCAAGACAAAGATCATATTTATTTCTGCCAATTTTTGTGTCTCAGGTTTCTAGCAAAGGATGTGGTACCTAATAGGTATTCCACACTGTTTTGAAAGATATCAATGATTCAGTTCCATACTTTTCCTTGTTTGAAATCCTGTGTGTAGTTGACTTCAACACTAGCTCTCTACTTGGTGACCAAAAAAGTAATTGTATCTCATGCTCTGAACCATGAATCAGGAAACAGGGGGCCATTTTTGAGTGGCAGTCTTCAGTTTGCAAATATATAGAACTAGGCATAAAAATGAAACCGCTTGGAGTTGATGGGGTCAAGGGCTATGTATGTGCAACAGTAATTCAGATGTCAGTTGCTGGAATAATACCAATGAGCATCTGCTCAAGAGACTCAGGTAATTACTACACATTAAATGAACATGTAACTTTTGTTGATACACATGGTATTCCTTTTGCAACAAGGATGTAGTTGGCTAAAATTTACTAAAAGAAGAAAAACAAAAAGTTATGTTTCCGTTTGGCAGATCCACAAAGAAAAACATAAAATCACAAACTATACATAAGGAGTAAAAAATGGTAACCTAACAGTGTGGAGCAGTCAGGCTTTGGAATGCAGACTTTTCAATGAGCTTCAGAAAGGTGCAAATGCTTTCCTCCAATAGCTTCATTTATGCCAAAGACACAGACACATATACACATACTCTGTCACTAAACATTTTCATTTAAAGATCCTCTCCCAGCTTCCATGAATATTTGCTGAAGGAAGAGGAAGAACCAATTTGCAGCTGCCAAAAACAACACAAAGAACCAGTAAAAATTTTCCTTGTAAAAATATTCCTGGGAAAAATAAATAACTCATTAGAAAATATTATCCTAAATTTTCTCATAAAATTCTTTGCTTGTTTACTTTTCCTCTTCTATAGGAGAGACTCTTATTGCAATTATTCCTCAGCAAACTGGGACCCTCCTCCCAGCATCAATATTGTAATTATACCCCACCTACGTTTGGTCTATTACCTTTACATCCTCCAAAAAATGGTCATCTATTTCCTATTATTTGTAAAGAATATTATAAGATATAAAAATTATAAGGGTAAGGACAGCTTCTAAACTCTCTTGTTCACAAAATCTATATCCACAGTATCCATGTCCACAGTGCCTGAAGCATAGTAAGCCTTCGATAAATATTTGCTTACTAAGTTGAATAAATAATTGTAATAATAGTGCTTTTGGCTTGTTTGTTTTAGAAATTCCTATATAAAAGAACTATATGTTTGGCGCTTAAATGGATTATTTTGTGGGATTATCATGTGTTCTATATTCTTAGTATCTTTATTTTCCAGCAGTTCTGAATGACTGCCTTATGACTTTTAGTTGCTATCAATTCCTTTTTTTCAGGGAAATTACCAACAGGAACGGGAGGTTTGGTCAAAATCAGAAAAAGCCTTCTCACCATTCTGATTAATTGCTGCCTATTTTTCATTTCCATAACTCTCCCATTCACATTTTTAGAAAATTACACAGTATATGAACTTTAATAAAAGTTAATTTCTTAATAGGTGAAATGGGAAAAAAAAATTGAGAAGCTTTCAGATTAGTTTTAGCTCCAACACTGCTCATGTCCAGGTTATCAATAATTTCTTCATTGCCAAACCAATAGATACTTTTCAACTCTCACCATACTAAACTTTGTTTTAGCGGCATTTAACACCAATACTCTTCCCTAATACACTATAGGCTCCTGGCTTTCATAACACCATATTCTCTTGGCCTTTTTTAAAAAAAAAAAATAATCCTGATTTTGCCAATCTTCTTCCTTCAGGTCCCAGTTTAAATGTCACTTCTAAGCCTTGCCTGATCCCCTTAACTTAATTTGAATTTTCCTCTTTAGTAAAACCCTGCAGTTTACCTTCATTATTGGTACCGATATTTTCTAACATCATTTATTTTGGGGTGTTGTTATGTGTTTGATGTCCCCTTTCCCCTCCCCGCAAGATTACAATCACCAGGAGAGGAGATACTACCTCTATTTTGTTAAAAAGGGTCTGGCACATAATTCAAAAATATTTGTTCAATGATTGTCAGATAAATGAATAGTCACACTCTTGATAGTATCTTCAAAGATGCATATGCTTTTTAAAATCTCCTTAAGTACCTCTTATATGCTTGCCCTCACTTCCTGCCCTTGGTCCCTAAACCTTGACCCCAGTTTAAAATCATTCTTAAAGGGCTAAGATTGCAATATTTGAGACATACTTATAAACACAAACACACACATACACCCCCACACTTACGTATACATATATATGTATCCATTGTTTACCTGAAAATCAAATTTAACTAGGCATAATGTATTTTCATTTGCTAAATCTGGAAATCCTATAAGGCTATTATGTGGCTAGAAAATGCTAATTCCATTTCTTAGCCACATAATATTTTCAAAATGTTGTGAAAATTTGCCCTGTTTACCAAAACTAGACACTTCTATTTTTGCTGTTAATAAGTATCCTCATAGCTCTATAGTTATCCTGTATGAGCCTTTATCTTAGCAAGATCTTTATTATATCAGACTTCAGTATACATGTATTTGTTTGTCCAACTAGATATATATTCCTTGATGGTATTTCTTGTCCTCCTGAACCAAAAGTTTATTACTCTCTTTCTTCTTCAACTATGCACAGATTCAAATTATATACAGTCTCTAATTAGATATATGTTCTTCAATGTTCAAGTCCTCAAGATATTGGGGGAATGACTCAACATTTAATTTGGAAGCCAGTTAACTTTTCCATGTTTTGATGCCCTAATTTCCTCAAATTTGTCTCTGTGTTGCATTTTTTCTAGTTTTTCCCAGTTAAAGTAACTCAGTGCCTTTTTAAAATTCTACGTTATTTATTTATTTTCTTAGAAAATTGTTTTTCTAATTACTATTTCATTCGTAAATCACTATTATCTGAGGTATAAGCTTTTATCATCCAATGTAACATTATCATGCTGAACTAGAACACTTTTCATTCTCATTGAATGAATGGTTACCTTCCAGCCAACCCAATGATGAACAGACATAAAGGTAGTAGTCACATGAAACATTTATAAAAGGCTGTCAAATTTCTATGTTGAGTTAATCCAGAAAAATTCAAAATCTTATAACATATTTATTTCTATGCATATAAGCTTTATTTGACATCTATTATGTTTCTGGATTAAAAACTTAATTGTAGAATCAATAATGTTTATTTTCATACAATTAAATACATTGATGCCACAATTTTTAAGTTATTTAGAAATAATCTTACACCAAATTTAAAAAGCCAATTCAAGGATCACATCCATCCCTTCTCCTTTTCTCAGTCTTTATGAACTTCATTCTTCCTAGACATGAAATTAAATATATCAAGTTAAGCAAAGTCAGTGTAGCATGACTTCATATTAGCCGTTCTATACTTATCAAATAAAGGTATTCTCTTTTGGACCATGAGTTTGACATGTAGAAGTAACTTGGGTAAGATCAACAGAGCTATGCTGTATTCATTTGGGGTGGAAGGTGGAGAAAATGAAGCCAAGGTTGCTGGTGTAAATAAAAATGAACTCCAATTAAGTTCTGTTGCCAGCTGAGCAAAAATGGGAAAGGGGAGGGACAAATGTATTAGTCTTTTGCTTACCCATTTATCCCTCACCAAAAAAAAGGGGGGTGGGATATTAAATATGTCTGTCATACTAATATCCTGACAACAGCTCTAAGCAAATAATTAAATTAAACACCCTGATGAATGGAAAAAGCAAGAATCACGGCAGGCAAGTAAGATGTAGCTAAAAAAAGGCATGGAGAAAAGGAGAAGGAATGAATTTAATGTTACTATGCTTATTTAATGGGAATTTGGGTAAGATGCAAGAAATGGGGTAACAAATGATGTAACTGAAAAATTCACTAGCAGAACAAGCGCTTTGAAAATGTGAAACAGTCTTAAATTTGCATTTAAACTTTTAAGATTTGGGGTTATTATGCCCTTGTTCTTTGTAATGTTGAATGGGAATTCTAACTAGCACATTAATCAATGTTAATCAAAATGTAATTTCTTTCTGAATCATTTTTATTAAATTTGTTTCTAAATTTTTATATGCCAATCCAATTATGTTTTAGGTCTCTTTTAGAAATTGTGAAAGCTTCTGTATCCCCTTTTCCTTCATATAATTTTAATATTTTTTATTACATAAAAACTTTTATCTTCAAATAATTCTTATAGCTTTCATTTTTGGAAAATTTTTAATTTTTTCCAGTACTAACTGCAACTAGCATTGTCAAGTGACAAATTTAAGTAATTAAAATTATTTTTGTTACTAGTTATTTTAAGAATGTGTTAACTCTGAGTCTACAGAATTAAGTATATGATAAATTAAGAAAAAAAAACTGCTTTCTCAACATTTGGGGAGGTAACGTTTTCATTGCTAACATTTATACGAAGTTAAAAGAAATCATTTGGCTAGAATCTGAAAAGATTCATTATATTATCACTATATTTGATCTGATGAAATATGGAATGCTGCATTGTCAATCAAAAATAAATCTGAAAAATCTCATTGTGACAAGAAAAGCAAACAAAAATCACTGCAGTATTTTGTCTCATGATATGGAAATATCCATCCTATATAAGCAATTAGAATTTACCCAAAACAATGTACAGATACATATTTGAATATGTAATATTTATATAAAATATTGTATATAATATTTAATACTTTGATTAATTAATATATTTTTCACAGTAAATGGGAACTTTACATTTAATATTTTCCTCTAGTATCCTTTTCATTCTCTATTCCTCCCTCTCTTACTCCCCTCTTCTTTTTCTTTTTAGCTTTAAACTTTTCCCAAAGTTGCGTGTTCTTTATGCAGAATCCTAAGACAGCCCCCAAGAATCCTGCCCCATTGTGTGCAGGCTCTGTGTAATCGCTCTTCTTGAGTGTGTGTGGGTCATATGATTATGATACAATTTCAGTCCTATAACTATGTTATTTTTTGCTGCTTGTAAAGAGGGTTTGCAGGTGTAATTAATAACTCCCCTGGAGTTAATGAAAAGGGAGATTGGACTTGGGTTCCAGTCAATATGGTGGAGTAGTCGGTTCCTGGTGTCACTCACTTGCACAGAGTAATCAATTTGCAAATATGAAGGAGCAATGACAGAAGGCCTGAGATCTGCACCAGAACAGGCAAAAACCACACACCGCGAGACCCCAGTTCAGGTTGCTTCCCACTGCTTAGAGAGACTTTAGAGCTTCCGGGCCCCCATGCCCTGAGCCAGCTATGCCATAAAAAGCAGGCCATGGAGGACCACCAGATCAGGCTGGTCCCCACCACTAGGAGAGACTTAAGAGCCTCAGAGCCCCCATGCCCTGAGCCAGCCATGCCAGAAAATGTAGGCGGGGCAGGACCTCCAGCCCAGGCTGGTCCCTGCCACCAGGAGAGACTTAAGAGTCTTGGGGCCAACATGCCCTGAGCCAGCCATGCCAGAGAAGGCAGGCGGGGCAGAACCTCCAGCCCACACCTGTCCCCGCTGCTAGGAGAGACTTAACAGCCTCTGGGACCCCACGCCCTGATCCAGCTGTCTGAGAAAAGGCAGGCACCATGGGACCCCCATTCCAGGCTAGTTCCTGCTGCCCAAAATTGGCAGTCACTTCAGGATCTAAGCCAGACATCGGGGTGAAATGAGTGGATTGTGATACCCCCTGCCACAATGACAAAACATCAAAGAAAAGATACCAAAAATATGAAAAATCAAGAAAGTACATCACCACCAAAGTAAAGTAATAACTCTCAAGTGATAGACATTATAGAACAGGAAGTCTTTGAAATGACTGACAAGGAATTTAGAGTGACTATTCTAAGGAAACTAAATGAGATATGAGAAAACTCGGTTAGACCACATAATCAAATAAGAAAAAGTATACAAGATCTGAAAGAAGAAATGTACAAAGGAATCAATGCCTTGAAAAAGAATGTAGCAGAACTTGTGGGGCTGAAGAATTCATTCAGTGAAATAAAGAAACACAACAGAGAGTTTAACCAGCAGACTAGAATAAGCAGAAGAGAGAATTTCTGACCTTGAAAACAGGCTGTTTGAATTAACACAGGCACACCAGAAAAAAAGGAAAGAGAATTTAAAATATTGAAGAAAATCTAAGAGAGATAACAGACAACCTTACAAGCTCAAATATCCAAATCATGGGTATTCCAGAAGGAGAGGAAAAAGGAAACGGCATTGAAAACATATTCAATGAAATAATAGCAGAAAACTTAACAGGTACAGGGAAAGTCACAGATCTTCAGATTCAGGAAGCCCAAAGATCCCCAAACACATTCAGCCTCAAAAGGTCCTCTCCAAGACATGTGATAATCAAACTGGAAAAACTCAAAGACAAAGAGAAAATCTTAAAAGCTGCAAGAGAAAAGTGGCAAGTCACCTATAAGGGAGCCTCAATCAGAATAACATCAGACCTTTCATCAGAAACTCTAAAAGCCAGAAAAGGATGGGATGATATATTCAAAATAATAAAAGACAAAAATTCCCAGGCAAGAATATGTTACCCACCAAGGCTATTCTTCCAAAATGAAGGACAAATAGCATATTTCTCAGACAAACAAAAACTGTAGAAGTTCACTGCCACATAACCAGCCCTACAAGAAATTCTCAAGGAAGTACTCAGTTTGATACCACAAAACAACCATCACTGCCATGAATACACAAGAAACAACAATACCTACCAGCAAAACAAAATGCTAACAAAAGAGAAAAAGAAATAGTTTATCTATAACCCCAAGGATCCAATAAATACAGAAGACAAACAGAAAATTACAAAGGAACAGAAGGTACTTAAGACATCTAAACAAAAATCAATAAAATGCTAGGAGTAAATCAACACCTTTCAATAATAACTCTAAATCTAAAGGGATTAAAATCCCCAATCAAAAGACATGGACTGACTGACTGGATTAAAAAAATTGACCCAACAGTATGCTGCCTTCAAGAGACTCACCTGACTATGTGTAGTCTGTGTCTACACATAGACTAATAATGAAAGGATGGAAAAAGACATATCATGCAAATAGAAATGAAAAGCGACCTGGAGTAGCTATTCTTATATCAGATAAAATAGACTTTAAAGCAAAAACCATAAAAAGAGACAAAGAAGGCCACTATATAATGATAAAAGGATCTATCTACCAAGAAGACATAACAATCACAAATATATACATACCCAATGATGGAGCAGCCAAATTTATAAAGCAAACACTATTAGATCTAAAGAGTGAGACAGACACTAATACCACAATAGCAGGGGACCTGAACACCCCACTCTCATCATTGCACAGATCATCTAAGCAAAAAACTGAATAGAGAAACACAAGATCGAAATAACATTTTAGACCTATTGGACTTGGCAGATATCTACAGAACATTGCATCCAACAACCACAGAATATTCATTCTTCTCATCAGCACATGGAACATTCTCCAGGGTAGACCACATGTTAAGTCTCAAAGCAAGTCTCAACAAATTCAAAAAAATTGGAATTATTCCATGTATTTTTTTGTGATCACAATGGATTAAAATTAGAAATCAATAATAAAGGAAACTCAGGAAACTATACAAACACATGTAAATTAAACAACATTCTATTTAATGACATGTGGGTCCAAGGAGAAATTAAACAGGAAATCAAAAAATGTCTTGAAACTAATGAAAATAATGACACATCATACCAAAACCTGTGGGATACTGCAAACACAGTACTAAGGGGGAAATTTATCACTTTAAATGCTTACTTCAGAAGAATTTAAAGATGGCACATAAACAACCTAACACTTCACATTAAAGATTGAGAAAAACAAGAGCAATCCATACCCAAATTTAGTAGATGGAAAGAAATAATTAAGATCAGAGCAGAACTAAATGAAATAGAAACCCGAAAAACAACACAAAACATCAATGAAACAAAAAGCTAGTTTTTTCAAAGATAAATAAAATCAACAAACCTTTAGCAAGATTAACTGAGAAAAGGAGAAGACCCAAACAACAAAAATTAGAAATGGAAAAGGTGATATTATAACTGACACCTCAGAAATACAAGGAATCATTAGAGACTACTATAAACAACTATATGTCAACAAATATGAAAATCTGGAAGAAATGGATGAATTTCTGGACACATACAAACTACTAAAACTCAGCCAAGAAGATATAGAAAATCTGAAACAGACCAATAACAACAACAAAAGAGACTGAAGCTGTTATCAGAAGGCTCCCAACAAAGAAAAGCCCAGGACTGGATGGGTTCACTGCAGAGTTCTACCAAACTTTCAAAGAGGACCCGATACAAATTCTCTAAAAACTGTTCCAAAAGATTGAAACAGAGGCCATTTTCCCAAACTAATTCAATGAGGCACACATCACCCTGATCCCAAAACCAGACAAAGATGCATCAAAAATAGAAAACTACAGGTCAGTATCCTTGATGAATACAGATGCAAAAATTCTCAATAAAATACTAACTAACAGAATACAGCAACACATACAAAAAATTATACACCATGATCAAGTGGGATGCATCCCAGGGATGCAAGGTTGGTTCAACATAGGCAAATCAATAAATGTGATACACTACATCAATAAAAGCAAAGACAAAGACCATATGATCATCTTTATAGATGCTGAAAAAGCATTTGAGAAAATTCAACATTCATTCATGATAAAGACTCTCTACAAGCTAGGTATAAATGGAAAGTACCGCAACATAATTAAAGCCATATATGATAAGCCCACTGCCAATATCATCCTGAATGGAGAAAAGCTAAAAGCTTTTCCCTTAAGAACAGGAAATAGACAAGGATGCCCACTCTCACAACTCCTATTCAACATAGTGTTGGAAGTACTAGCTAGAACAATCAGAGAAGAGAAGAAAATAAAGGGCATCCAGATTGGAAAGGATGAAGTCAAACTGTCCCTGTTTGTGGATGATATGATCCTATATATTGAACAGCCTAAAGCCTCTAGAAAAAAATTCCTAGAGTTGACAAATGATTTCAGCAAAGTTGCAGGATACAAAATCGACACACAAAAATCAGTAGAATTTCTATACTCCAACAGTGAACAGGCAGAAAAAGAAATCAAGAAAGCTAGCCCATTTACAACAGTCAACAAAAATATAAAATACTTAAGAATAAAGCTAACCAAGGATGTGAAAAATCTCTATGAAGAGAACTACAAACCACTGATTTGAGTAATTAAAGAGGACACAAGAAGATGGAAAGATATCCCATGCTCTGGGATTGGAAGAATTAACATTGTGAAAATGTCCATAATACCGAAAGTGATGTACAGATTCAATGCAATCCCCATCAAAATTACAATGACATTGTCCTCAGAGATGGAAAAAGCTATCCAGATATTCATATGGAATAACAAAAGACCACGCATTGCCAAAGCAATCCTTAGCAAAAAAAATAAAGCTGGAGGAATAACACAATGTGACTTTAAACTATACTACAAAGATATAATAACAAAAACAGCATGGTACTGGCATAAAAACAGACACATGTATCAATGGAATAGAATAGAGAATGTGGAAATTAACGCATATGCCTACAGCCATCTGACATTTGACAAAGGCAGCAAGTCTACATACTGGGGAAGAGACTGCCTTGTCAACAAATGGTGCTGGGAAAACTGGATACTCATGTGTAGGAGAATGAAACTAGACCCGTACCTCTCAGTATAGATCAAAATAAACTCAAAATGGGTAGAGTAATTAAATATACATCCTGAAACAATAAAACTCCTTAAAGAAAACATAGGGGAAACACTCCAGGAAGTAGGAGTGGGTACAGACTTCATGAATAGGGCCCCAAAAGCACAGGCAACTAAAGGAAAAATAAACAAATGTGACTACATCAAACTAAAAAGTTTCTGCACAGCAAAAGAAACAATCAACAGATTAAATAGACCACCAACAGGGTGGGAGAAAATATTTGCAAAATATACATCTGACAAAGGATTAATATCTAGAATACACAAGGAACTCAAACAACTTTACAGCAAAAAAACAAATAACCCAATTAAAAAATGGGCAAAGGAGCTGAATAGGCATTTCTCAAAGGAAGATATACGAATGGCCCACAGACACACGAAAAAATGCTCAACTTCACTCAGCACCCAGGAAATGAAAATCAAGACCACTTTGAGATACCATCTCACTCCAGTTAGAATGGCTAATATCCAAAAGACTGAGAATGATAAGTGCTGGAGAGGTTGTGGAGAAAAGGAATTCTCATACATTGTTGGTGGGGCTGCAAAATGGTGCAGACTTTATGGGAGATGGTATGGAGGTTCCTCAAACAATTACAGATAGAGCTATTCCATTGTTGGGAGTATACTCAAAGGAATGGAAATCATGAAGCCAAAGGGATACCTGTACTCCAATGCTTACTGCAGCTCTATATACAATAGCCAAGAGTTGGAACCAGCCCAAATGTCCATCAGCAGATGAGCGGATAAGGAAACTGGTATATCTACACAATGGAATACTACTCTATTATAAAAAAGAACAAAATACTATCATTTGCAACAACATGGACAGACTCACAGAAAATCATATTTTGTGAAACTAGTCAGGCACAGAAAGAGAAATACCACATGTTATCACTTATTTGTGGGAGCTAAAAATAAATAAATAAACACACAAACAAAGGGTGGTGGGGAGAAAGAAGACACAACAATCACAAAAATTCCTTGAACTTTTTAAGTCAAGTGAACAGATATGATACCGGGGGAATGTAGGGGGTGGAGAGGGATGGGTAAAGGGGCATGAAAGTCAACTACAATGCATATTGAGTTGTAGTAAAACAAATTTTTTTTTTAAAAAAAGAAAATGGAGATTATTTTGGGTGGGCCTGACTTACTTGGGTGAACCCTTTAAAAATCAGAGAGATTCAAAGTAGCAAATATGCTCTTCTGCTGGTCTAGAACAAAGTAAACAGCCATGTTGTGAACTGCCTGTGAAGAAAGCTAGATGGCCAGGACCTGAGAGTGGCCTCTAGGTTCTGAGAGCAACACCAGGCTGATGTCCAGTAAGAAAATGGGGACTCTTGTCCTACAGCAGCAAGGAGCTGAATTCTTCTATCACCCTTAATGAGCTTGAAAGAGGACCTCAATCACCAGATGAGAACTCACCACTGGCTTATCTTGATTTCAGCTTTTTGAGACACTCTTAGCAGAGAGCCCAGCCATGCTGTATCTGTACTTCTAACTCATTGGAACTGACATAATAAATGTATGGTGCTTTGAGCCGTTAGGTTTGCGGCAATTTGTTACACAGCAGAAGAAAACTAATACAGTCTTAGCGTTTTATCTGAGTCACAGGTATTTTGTTCTCTAGTAGAGAAAACACAATTACATAGTTTTAAGAAAATTTACTCATTTTAACCTATTTCTATACAATGAAAAACATAATCTGAAAAACTCATTCTTTGCTGAATGACAGCTATAGCTTCATGTTAGTGCTTTCTATCAGTCTATCTAAATCTTTGCAGCAATATTCCATATTAGTCTATGTACTGCAGACTATTATTTTCATTGTCTACCTTAAGTCATAAGTATTACAGGTTACTGTCATATGCAAAAAACAACAACAACAACAACAACAAAAAAAAAAAACGGAACACCAAAAGAGTTTAATTCAGAAAAGTCAGGTCTGTACAATCAGAGGATGGAATTCCTATCAGGACACAGACACTTGCAGCATTATAGCAACAACAGGGATCTCATGTATCTCTTTTAGGCTATTCTCGGATCTCCACTAAAATGAGGAAACCTAGTTCCCACATGGAAACTGAAAGTAGCTTCTAAGAAATATTTACATATAATAAAATGAAGATTACAAGCAGCAATAAGCAGCAATATAAGCTTCAACACAGCTGTACAAGATGTATCTATACCCATGGAAAGCTGGTTCAAAACTTGAGAAAACTGGTTCAAAACGTGGTTCCTGCATCTATTTTTTTGTTCAGAAAAGAGAACATACTATCATGATCTTTTCTATATTCATGAGGGGTTAATCTACTCTGAAAATGCTGTGCTAAATACATGTCCACCTCAGTATTTCTCTCAGCTCACAGATAAATCAATGATTAATTTGAATGGTCACTGTATATATTGAGAACCAATTCTTTCAAAATAATTGCTTTATCTTACTCTTTTTTCGTCCTCATAACTAATTAATGAACATTAACTGAGCATCCAGAGGCTTCAGAGCACCATAAAAATAGAAGTAGAGAAATACATTATAAGTTAAGTAATCAGGTCCTTGAATGGTGCTAGGGGCTGATAACAATTTCCCTACCTTTAGCTATAAAAAAAGACAAGTTGCTTTTAATAAACCTAACTCTTATAAGATTAAAGCCTGTGGACAAGGGGTAAAATTTAAATAAAACTCAGTGGATAACTGTTCAGTATAAAAAACAAGTCTTATGGGAACTCGCTTTGAATGAAAATCAATGCACACTCACATAGCATAAATAATAATGAGATTTATAGTGATGAGACAGTATGCTCTGGCATTGTGCTGTCAGAAACAGAGAGAATTTGTGGCTTTCTGCCAATCAAGCTGAGCTTAAAGGGCATGTCACAATATTCAGATCATGTTACATTAATGAAAAGATTAACAAAAGAGAAACAGATATCCCTAACTTGTTTCAATATTCTACCAAACATTATAAACACTCCCTTTCACTTCCAGCTCTTTGATTTGTGTGATCTTCTACCTGCTGGTTTCTTAAGGATTTTAAAATAATCAATTTCGGTAACTAATCCTATCTAATTAAAATACAAGAAGCAGAGACAGTCATCTAAAACCTGGTGATGTGCAATTTTAGAAGAAGACAACAAAAGTGTAATTTTCTGTGGAGTTTTTCCAAATAGTAAACCTGCACTTCAGATGATTTGAGCATTATAAAGCGGTGAGACCTCCCAGAGAATTCATCCTGTACATGCACATTTAGTTATGATGTATGTTAGAGTGCAATATAATAGAGGAGAGGAAATAATTTATAATTAAAATCACATATTTCCAATAGACTAATGAGCCTTCAAGATTTTCAATGGATACTTTAATTCACACATCCATTCAGCAAGAACATTTTTATGGGTCTATTGTATTCATAGCACTACCCAGAATTATAAAACTGAAGGGAGGAAGAAGCAGAAAACATAACTTTTATTCTTCAGAGCCTACTATGTATGTGAAATGGTAGATGGAGAAAATATAAGCGAAGATCCTAAAAAACTCCCCCTAGGTGCTACAGTGCAATGGCAAGTAAACAGGGATGTGAGTCTGTCTATATAGCACCAGTTACCTGACAAATAAGCAAAAATTCAGACAATCAAACAAATACTAATATATGCAACGGCAAACTGCAACATGCACAAAAGCTTTCAAATACTTCAAATTTTGTAGTAGTGTAGACAATAAATTTTAACTAGATTAAAATTTATGTACATGTAAGGTGTACTGGCAAGTTTGTAATGTCTGTCTTAAAAGACCTAGAACCTCTGGAATTGAACAATATTGACAGAATGCACAAGGAGGAAAGAGTAGAATAAACTCTGTGCTTGGTTAGGAATTGAACAGACCAGTATGAATATGTGGGGGAAGAGGAGAGACAGAATATAAGGATGTGTGACACACAAGTTTATAATGTACAGTATTGCAATTAAGGAAAACATAGTCTAATTGGAAAACACAATGAAGAAAACCTCAGTAACAACACAGGATGATAAAGTTAGGAAAGAGGAAAATGGAAAGTTCTATAGAAGCAGATAATTAGAGCAACTAACCCAGAAAAGAGTGAAAGAAGTTCTCAGGAATCGCTTCAAATAAAAAATGATGCCTCAGTGGAGTCTGGATGGATTCAAGTCAGAGCTGAGAAAGGGTTGCCAATACTACGTTACTCATGGGGCAAGGGAGCTCTACGTAGAAGGAATCACACATGCAAAAGGGCATAGTTAAAGGAAGCTACGGCCTTTTTCATTTGGAACAATGCTGAAGGGGTGAAAGTGTGGAAAGACAAGAGAACAGAGAGGTGGAAAGGGGCCATTAAATCAAGCTCAGTATCTGAATTATACAGTGAAGTCAAAGATCGTCCAAAGAATATTTTAGCAGGGGAGTGTTGCAGCCGGTTCATTTTAGAGAGCTCTCTTTGGCAACAGTGGCTTCAAAAGAGGTAAGACCGAAAGCAAGATGATAAGTTTGGGGCTGCAACAATTATCCAGGTGATAAATAATGAGGGTCTAAGAAATTGGTGGTTATGAATAAAAAGGAAAGGAGAGACTAGCTATATGTATAAAGTAAATTCAGAGGAATTTGATTCCATATGGAGATGAGAGTAAAGGAGTGGAAAATGACTCCTATATTCCTGGCTCAAGCCACTGATTGGATGATTGGTCTACTAAAGTGATATAGAATGTAGAGAAAGAAGGAAATTATAAGAAGATTATGAGTGTTGGCCAAAACCCAAGCAAAATGTGATAGACATGCACAGAATGTACAGAAATCAGAATACGGGTTACAACATAAAAAGAAGTCTAAGTGCAAATATGCTGCAAAAATATTAGTTTATCCAAAAAAAAACATGTTGTTTCTACTATCATACATAATTGATTTGCAATGAATTTCGTGTTGTAAGATAAGCAAAATTTAAATTCAAAATTCAGCTTAATGTCTTTTAGAGGCACTTGAGGTAAAATACATTTTTCTTTAAATTGCCATTTTTTAAAAGCTCATTGTCGAACACCATCATACAAATCATCAAAGGCATTCCATTTTCAGAATAATTACTGGTTTAAATACTTCAGGCATAAAAAAAATACACAAATGTATCTAGGTTTTAAATTATCTCCACTTGAATGTAGTTTGCCAAACACATTTTGCAAAATTTGTGTTTAAGTAATATGAATTATATTACTAATTCAGGTAATCTTTTATCTGTCTATCCATGCATCTATTTGTCTCTCCATCTATCTACCATCCATCCATTCATCTATGTACTTAACCTGTTTAAAATCAGGAATCATGACATAAAAATTTTTCACTTAAGATGAGCATGATAAAAACTCTACAGTCTAAAAAAGTCAGTGAATAGTGACATTCCAGAGACCATGTGCAAACAATGCACTTATTATGGAATCTCTAAATTAGATAATGCATAAAACATTACTATTAAATAAACTAATAAGTGGGTTTATTTTAAATCACTGTTACCTAAAACAAAATACTGCCATATTTATCCAAATCTAAGATACTGATTTATTTTTCTTTATCCACTTTGGAAACCCAATTAGGATGTGCATATCAACAGTACCAAAAATGTTTACCAGAATACCTTATTTCAATAATTTAATCTTCCAAAAGTAACTTAATTTTGTTGTTTCTGAAATTGTTTTCAGCTAGTATCACAGAATGTCAGAGATAGCTAAGCATTAGATTTGGACAGGTTTTAAAGGAACAATTTCACACTAAAAATCAAGAAAAAAAATTTAGTCATCCCAAATAGACAAAACCTTAGGGTCTCCCAGAAAAAATAAACAAGTTATAAATCCTCTTCGCTTGATCTTCAAGAAGTTTAAAGTCATTTTTCTGGACTCCTGATGGACTTAAACCCAGAGAGACCTGGAACTTATAAAAAGAAGACGATCTTTTTCTTCCTATCTTCCATTATTTCAGACCAAAATGGCAAAGTGCCTAGATACCATGGAGGTAAGCGCCAGAAGCAGCTTTAAAAATTTGGCTCTTGCTAAATGCCTTCGAAGAAACCTCTGTTTTCATCAGGAAACGGCAATTACATGGATAATATGACCTGCCAAGGTTTATGCTGGAGAAGGGCTGTGGTCCATACCATGGATATTTTCCTTATGTTTATTAATACTTCATACATATCAATTTCGATAGAAGCATCTGATAAAAATTAGAGTAGATACAACCCAGACCTATGCGTACTGCTATTTTTTTCTCCCTATAGTTTTTAGCAATACAACTGATCCTGACATGCATTTACTTACTGAAACATAATTGTGCAATCAATTAGGATAAAAAGAAAATGCTTTGGTTCATTTCTCTATTCACCTTTATCTTCATTATTTATTTAACAATTAAATTAAATCTTCAACCTCCTTTTTAAGAAAATAAGTCAACCATATGGGTGAAATAATTTCCTGCATCTAACCCCAAGTATTTACTCATTGTTTGAACCACACTGAATGCTCTTGACATGTACACTTTGCCTCAGATGAAAGGCAGTATAGCACTGTTTAGATCCAATACTCATTTATTATCTGTGTGATACTGAACAAATTACTTGAATTATCTCTATGCATCAGTTTTCTCATCTGTCAAGTAAGTTTAATAATAGTAATTTTTTTTCCACCAGGGATGTTATTAGAATGAAATGAGCTAATATACGTAATATGCCAATTTCATCTGTGGCACATTATAAAGACTATAGAAGTATTTCATATTATAATTATAATGCTTAAATAATCTAACTTAATTTCTTACCCATTTTAACCCTAATGGGAAGCTCACTGTTTCTCTCTCTGGTTCAACTTTTAAAGGAGAAATGCTGTCATATGAAGGTATCAAAAGAAAACAATGAATCTACCACAGTAGATGTTAGACTGTCCAGAGGTATAAAAGAAGGGATTTTAAATGTAACTGGATAGACTCTCTCTTTTTCTCTTCTACTCATGTAGATAGTGTGGTAACATGAGACACAGCAGTGTCCCTCTTTGGGAAGTGTCCCAGTCCTTGGAAGGTCAAGAAGAAAACTAGGTAAGATCCCTGAAGTATTACTTATCACTTGACCTACAAAGATTTTTAATGTAGCTGTTAAGATAAAATGTAAAAGCAACAAAAGTCCAAAAAATTTAAAATATTTAATGAAAATCCTAAATAGAAATACAAGAGATCTACATAGCAGTACATGTTCCCAAATGCATTGAAAATTCCATAAATGTTATGAGACATCAGAAGAAGAATGGAGGTTGGGTAAGTCCAAAAAGAGATTGGAATATTCAGGACATTCCTTTGAATTTCTTTTTTAAACCACTATTTTAAAGTCCCACTTTTAATAAGAATATTAATAATGATGATATCAATTAGGATTTATATTCATATCATACATAGACTTCCTAGCAAAACATTTTACAAATTAGGGATGAGAGAGTTTCACTCCGGGATAATTCTTGAATCTTGACATTCATTCCCTTCCAACTTATTTAAGAGACTAAAATTTATTTGGTGAAATACGTGGGAGCAAAATTTCATCTGAAATACCTGTGTTAGTATATTCTAATAGCACTATGGGCCAAATGTGTCACTCAAAATTTCATTTGTTAGAAACTTGATCTCCACTGTAACAGTGTTAAGAGGATGGGAAATCCAATTATATTTCAAAGGTGGGGCCTTTGAGAGGTGATTGGATCATGAGGACTGTGCCCCATGCAAATGGAATAATCCATTCATGGAGTAATGAGTTATTATGGATGTGAACTTGTGGCTTTATAAGGAGCACATGAGAGAGCTCTTGCCATTCTGTCACCATGAGATACCCTGTATTGTCAGGGGACCCTGTAGAGAGTTCCCACACAAAAGAGGGCCCTGACCAGATGCACCTCCTGGACCATGAACTACCCAGCCTCCAAAACCGTAAGAAATAAATTTCATTTCTTTATAATTTACTTAGTTTCAGATATTCTATTATAAGTAACAAAAAAATACTATTACAAATAGTTTTCCTATAAGATTCATAAAGCTCATTCTGACTTGTTTTTCAGATTATTTTAAAAATTCTAATTCCTGAAGTAATTACATAGACTCTTCAATGGAAATGTTGCAACTGTGTATTATGGGAAGGCAAATACAAGCAGTAAGCTGATATTATGAAACATGAGTTTGAGTTCCAAAGTAACAACTACATATCAGGTATACAGATCTATTTATTATTATCACACATTTATATTTTGTTTACAAAAAAATCCTATTTCTATACACCTCTTTTTAAAATTTTGTCAGAAGGTGGTTTACTTAAGAAAATGTGGTTGAGATGTAGCATTTTGTTTTCAATAAGATACTGGTTTGAGATTCCTTCCTAATTTTACAGCTAATTTGGCTGAATTATTAATAAGTCATATAATTTGACAAGGCCCAGTTGAGTTGGTAACTCTGTCTACTCACAATAATGTATATGTATTTGTCTTCCTTTAAGGTTTGTTTCTTTCTAAACTTGTCTTTTTATTTGTGGAATTAAGTTACATAGAATTCTGTCCTAGATTATTTTGACAGTATTGTTTAGATGATTCTGAGTGTGTTTCTTTGCATGAATATGTGCATTTTTATATAAATATGTAAATTTTAAACTTAAGCTGTTTTAAAAAGTGAAGGACTTTATTGGAAACCATGTATTATATGACAAACTAAATAAATTTATCACTTAGCTATTCTAAAAGGAATATAAGGATATGTCTCACATTTTTAAGTGAATATCATAACCATGAATAATAAGACATAAAAAATTTCATAATTTTTAAGCAAGCAGTTTAATAATTTCAATGGTGAATCATACAACTATCAGCAAGATTGTTATGTTGGCAGCAGTTTTGTTTTATTTTGCTTTTGTATTCCCGTTTTCCCATATCTCTCGTAAAATATAATGGCTTAATGAACCCAAAATGTCATATTTCAGTCATGCGTAGAGTGCTTAAGTACACCCACTCCCACAAACCTTCATACAAAAAATAATGGAAAGAAAACTGTATTTGGAGATTGGGCTTCAAGTCCTACCTCAGTCCAAGCGCTTATTAACTAATGGTCTTTATTAAATCACTTAACATCTCTGAGATTTAATTTATTAATATGAAAATAGGAATAATAACAAATGCCCTACATTTCTGACAGGGTGATGTGAGGGTTACATAGTACAATTTATATACCAAAGTGTTTTGTAGAGAGTAAATCACCATCCAAAATATTATCAAAATAGTGATTTCCACCTCAATCAGGGTCCTGGAGCTACTTCTGAAGGCAATTTTCATCCTCTTCCTCTTAACTAGTCAGATATTTTAAATGTCTCTCACTTCCTCTGCTATCTGTTACTTTCAAGCTACAGTATCTGGCTGAGCTAAAATCCATTCCTTGCTGTGGAGGTTTGTTTTATTCATAATCTCAGGTTTGTCTCCACTTGAAAGCATCATTCAACTTTATCAGGACGTTTTTGTAATGATAATGTGGTACATTCCTCCAGACATAAAGAGGGAGGATATAAAAAATTATGCTAATGTATAAATATAAAAAGCAAGTGAAAGACAAAAATGTTTCTATCTGCCAGAACTCTAATCCTCAAGGGATTGAATAACAAGTCTTTCAGAGAAGGAAAATAAAGTTAAATGGAAAATATTGTTATACATTAAGAGGCAAACTGATACATAAACAAGTAAAATGTGGAAGTGGCAGGATCACCTAACTAGAGTTTATAAAATCCAAATTTCAGATTAAAATGTTCATCTTGTTAGCATTGTGGCCACAGTCAGATACCTGAATTTTTCCGAATTGCTTATTATGAAATTTTGAATTGTTGCTCTTGGCAAATTAAGACTCATTTGATCTTCCGTGAGGGTAGAGTAAGGTTAAACAAAGACAGGGCATGAATGTTTGCTTATGAAGGATTTCAGGACACACTACCCCCAAATCTGGCAAAGAAGGAAGGTCACTCTCACCCCCTCAACCTTCTCCTCTGAAGCAATTCATAAGACCCTTCTTGGAAAGGTACCTTTCCTATACCAGGAAGAAAGGATGTCTTTAGAGACACAGGAAGAGAGAACTATCTAAACCAACAGGTCTTGCTGAGTCCCCTCTCTTCTTGCCATTATATTGTACCCTTCTGTCCTTTGATCATATTTCTCCACGACTATCCCCTCTTCACCAGACCTCAGGATACAAACACACAAGCTTGCCTGTTTCTTTGGGTCTTCATTTCCAAAAGCTCCCATATCACATAAAACTTATACTAAATAAATTTGTATGCTTTTCTTTTGTTAATCTACCTTCTGCTATAGGGGCCTCAGCCACAAATTTAGCTCTAGATGAATGAAGATATTTTTTCTTCCTCTGCCCCTTATATTATTACCTAACCATTAAGAATATTGGCAATGGGCATTTGAATGCTTTCTTGAAGTCATATAAAAGTGTAAATTTATTTCCTAGAAATTAAATTTATTTTCAGATATCAATAAATTTAAACAGTAGCTCACAGAAAATCTTCGCATTTCAATACGGTATCAAAGAGTAGCAACACGTTTGAAGAAAATCTAAAAATTTATCTATATTTTTCCCTGTTTATGACAGATACACTGATTGTTATGAAATTTTTAAAAGAAAAGATTATAGATTTGGCAGAGGAAGTCATCTATTTGACCTACGTATTGCCCAACAAAAGGTCACTCCACCTTTGCACAGCCATCTTCAGTGATGAGGAATTCACTTCTCAAGGGAGCCCATTTTATTTTCATTCAGCTGTAATTAATATTAAGTCCTTCCTATTACTAACAAAAATCTTTTATCTTCAATTTCTACTCTTGTTATACTTTATATTCTCAAAGAACTTGCTCTTCCTTCTTTCGTATGATGATTTAAATTTTTGAAGACATTTTGTTATCCCTGGATTTTCTCTCTTTGGAGCTAAGTATTTCATTTTTTTTGAACTATTTTTGTTTTTATGACCCACACCAACTCAGACACTCTATTTGGATGAACTCCAGCATCATAGCTGGAGGTCAAGAATGGGCTGATCAGTCCAGAATAGATTTTAATCACGTCTTTAAACACTGAAATTTTGAACTCTTTATATTACACTGGTGAAATTTTGCCACAATGCAAATTTATAAAATGTCACCCTTTCACTGTTCATGCGCATCAAATATAAAACAGGTTTTATATTTTTATCTTTTCATGCAGTTATATATAAATAGATAATGACATTATCAAAATGATCTTAAATTATGTAAAATATGTATATAAACAGTTCCAATATTTTACTAACATGCACTATACTAAGAAACATTTAACAAAGGTACATTTTGTAATTTTTTCTGGTTATTAATATCAGCTACTATCTTAGAAACTGATACTAACATTGTTTCTATCCACAGAAAAATGTAATAAATTCCAGTGCAAACTTCTGTTTCTTTTCCCACTGTTGGCTTTAGTGTGGGAATTTTTTCCTTGGAAAATATTTCAGAAGAGTATTTTCAATATTAAAAACCACATCTTTTAGTTATTTAATATATTATCTAAAATAAATCAGTAAAGTAATTGCACCATATTGATGAATTCACCTATTATTTTTATTTTCCATTTAAATCTTCACAGAAAAATGTTTGTATGGCACAGAGCAAAGCTATTTTATTTGATCAGATTTCTACTTAATGCGTACATGTATTCTCGTGTATTGTGTGTGAATAGATCCAACATACTATTAATAACAAGATAATCTAAAGATATTGCATAAGCAATAAAGACTAAAAATTGATGTCACAAAATGAGTCTACTAGAAATATGTCATAATTCCATAATGGATAGAACAATTATTTGAATATTATTATCAAGCCATAACATTTTTATACTAAGAAATTTATGTACTATGGAGTAAAATATAAATTATCATCATCACATTGGTTTTAAATTTTCCAAATTAAACTAACTTTGATCTCAACTTAACAGTATTTGACCCAAAATGTTAAAATTTCATACCTTGTTTGAATCAGATTCAAAGTAGACGAATTTCTCCAATTATATGAAGAAAAACATTCCTTTTGTCAAAGAATAGAAAGCACTGGGCCAGCCCGGTGGCGCACTGGATACTGCGCCGCTTGGGAAGCGCGGCGGCGCTCCCGCCCGAGGGTTCGGATCCCACATGCAGACCGGTTCCCCCTCACTGGCTGAGCGAGGCGCGGGGGCAACGCCAAGGGTTGCAGTCCCATTGCCGGTCCCCGGTCCGGTACGGGGGCAACACTGAGGGTTGCGATCCGTTGCCGGACACGGAAAAAGACAAAAGACAAAAAAAAAAAAAATAGAAAGCACTAATAAATAAAAGATGTATAGGGCCAGCCCGGTGGCGCACTGCGATAGTGCGACGCTTGGGAAGCGCGGCGGCGCTCCCGCCGAGGGTTCGGATCCCACATACAGACCGGTTCCCGCTCACTGGC
>NW_007729465.1:231696-238726 GCF_000696425.1 Galeopterus variegatus
CCACATACAGACCGGTTCCCGCTCACTGGCTGAGTGAGGCACGGGAGCAGCACCGAGGGTTGCAATCCCGTTGCCGGTCCTGGTCCGGTGCGGGGGCGACACTGAGGGTTGCGATCCGTTGCCAGACACGGAAAAAGACAAAAAAAAAAAAAAAGATGTATAAAATTTTATTGATTTAATGAAGTAGGTATAAATCCTATTATAATTTTAAAATATTTTAGTAACTTTTTACTAAAATTCACTTAGAGTTGATAAATGATTTCAGCAAAGTTGCAGGATACAAAATAGACACACAAAAATCAGTAGCATTTCTATATTCCAACAGTGAACATGCAGAAAAAGAAATTCAGAAAGCTAGCCCATTTATAATAGCCACCAAAAAAAATAAAATACTTAGGAATAAAGTTAACCAGGGATGTGAATAATCTCTACAATGAGAACTACAAACCACTGTTGAAAGAATTTAAAGAGGACATAAGAAGGTGGAAAGAGATCCCATGCTCTTGGATTGGAAGAATCAACATTGTGAAAATGTCCATACTACCCAAAGTGATGTACAGATTCAATGCAATCCCCATCAAAATTCCAATGACATTTTTCTCTGAAGTGGAAAGAATTATCCTAACATTTATATGGAATAACAAAGATGATGAATAACCAAAGCAATTCTGAGAAAAAAAACTAAAGCTGGAGGAATAACACTACCTGACTTTAAACTATACTACAAAGCTATAATAACAAAAACAGCATGGTACTGGCATAAAAACAGACACATGGATCAATGGAATAGAATAGAGAATCTGGAAATCAACCCATACACCTACAGCCATCTGATCCTTGACAAAGGCACCCAGTCTACACACTGAGGAAGAGACTGCCGCTTCAACAAATGGTGCTGGGAAAACTGAATATTCACATGTAGAGAAATAAAACCAGACCCGTAGCTCTCAGCATAGACCAAAATCAACTCATAAAGAATTAAATATACACCATGAAACAATAAAACTCCTTAAAGAAAACATAGGGGAAACACTCCAGGAAGTAGGAGTGGGTACAGACTTCATGAATATGACCGCCAAAGCACAGGCAACTAAAAGAAAAATAAACAAATAGGATTATATCCAACTAAAAAGCTTCTGCACAGCAAAAGAAACAATTAACAGAGTGAAAAGGCAACCAACAGAGTGGGAGAAATTATTTGCAAAATATACATCTGACAAAGGATTAATATCCAGAATATACAAGGAACTCAAACAACCTTACAGTAAAAAAACAACCCAATTAAAAAATGGGTAAAGAAATAGGTAAAGGGACAGGAAAATTAACTACATAGTATGTTGATAAAATAAAGTAAAAAACAAATATAATAAAATACCTAAATTAAATTCACTTAGCCTAAATATATATAATATTAACATGATCTTTTTTAGAAAGTATATACAAAGTTATATAATCTCCATGAAAATAATCTTGGAATCACAAAGATTAATAGTAATAAACATGATCTCTCATCTCAAGCTAATTTCCCTTAAGTCAATGAAGACCAGTAGCCCGTAAACTTGTTCTCATTGATAGAAATTTCTAGTGGGAGTTAGGAAAGTAAATTAATATTAAACAGAGGAAAAGAAATGAAACTATATTTAATAAGTTTTGTCAATTTAAAATAACACAGATAATCTCCACTCGGTTGTAAAGTGTTACTATGGTTAAAAAACAAAGTGTGTTTTACACTGAACTCTCAAATTCTTATTAAAGGTGGCATAGCAGGTTGTAAATTTTAACATAAGCTGGTATTGCATGTTTGTTTTTTTTTTCCTTTGTATCATTTAAATCATCGCACTACAATTTGGAAGCTTTGCAGCTTGTTACTCCAAGACAAATCTAACCTAAGAGGATATGGCAGCCTTCCACACTGTGGTCTGATTGCATTAGACTGAGTACGGCTAAAGAAAGAAATATTTTGACAGGGGAGATTGCACTTGAACACATCAAAGTGTCAGTTCAGATATGTGGCATCTGAAAACCACCCTCCCCTCTTCTCCGTTGCATGAAATTTGCCACCTCTCATTGTCTCTTCCAGATGGTCTGCTGAGTTCACTTCTGCTTTATTCCTAGAGAGCTCGAGTCGACATCAATCTGTTATGCCATTTCCTTGTAATACTAATGTGGCTGGTTTATCAATGCCAATTAATCAATGGCACAGAACGGGTTCTTTGTTAGCAGTTAATACAGTGTCATTTTTTTAAAATATTCAAAAAAATATTGTAAAGAGCAGTGACCAGATTGGCAAACCATGCATCTGGCAGACTGTGGCCGCTTAGAAGACATTCAACTGATGTAAAAGTGAAAGCACTTTTTCAAAATATAGTTAAAAATCATATTTGGAGGTTATAATTCCCAGCAGAAAGATAAGAGTAATTCTGGAAGAAAAGAGGACATTTATTTATTTATTTTTTCTCATGGGAAACCCATGTCTGTCTAACCACTTTATATCACCATGTGAGGAAGAAGAAAATCCTATTACTTTTGTGAGTTTTTAGCTTTCTACTAGTCTTAGTGGCATCAGCATCAATATACAAAAGATATATGAAAGCCATCAAATCTACTACAGTTATGCCCTATGACTGGATGATTTTTTTCTTAAGTAAATACACTGTAACATAGGACTTTTGTGGTAAAGTAACAAGCGTAATGACATAATACTGGCAACAAACACTCATAAACAAGTACAATATTTTCAAATTTTATTTTGAAAAAGAAAAAGAAAGTGATGATTAAAATGCACATTGGAAGCCTGAAATAGATTAAATTGTATCTACCAGAATCATTCACAGGAAGAACAAGAGGAACTTCAGGTTTCTTCTTTCACCAGAATGAATATATCTCTAATATTATTTTTCCATACAAGATTATAATTACCAAACAATCTGAGATTACTGTAGTAGTCACTCTGAGTTTCAACTGGGTGTGTGATGCCTGAATCACCTACTTTCTGGGCTCTGCAATTAGGGAGAAAATTATATACGGTATCAAATGATGCTACTAACCATGGAATGAAATAGTAGCTTTTGAACCACATTCTCCCCAATAAAAACAAGAAAAAGAAGAAGGAAAAAAAATAAAAAAACAGGATTTCTCATCAGTAATTGGGATCCAATAAGCAATTATGAAGATACCTTAATGATCTCTATTTCCTTCAAGTAGCTTCTCCTCATCCCCATTAGAGTTTGCGAAAGCCACATGTGTATAAGGAAAGGTGTGCTTTGAAAACATTAGAATGGAATATGGCATTCAGGTTAATTTAATGTAAGCATTCTAAAATCAGTATTTTGTACTATTCACTCAATATTGATTATGTACACAATCTTCCAGGGAAGTTGCTACCAATGTAAAAATGTTATGGTTCCAACAACATGGTAAGAACATACAAGAGGAAAAAGAATAGTGTGATAAAATTCATGAGTAATAAATACGTTAATAAAAATAATTTTTCATTATACACTAGAAGTTTATGTGGAAGAAAATAATCAAATAATAAAATGCCTGTTTTTTTCCAATTGTATATCAACCTCACAAATCCATCCTTTTTCACTAGTTTCCAAAGGCAACATTGAAGAGGTCTTAGCCAAAAGACTGTGGGTTTTACTCTAGAATTTGACATAGAATGAAGTTCAGAGGCCATGCCTGAAGCATTCTGACAAGGCATGCAACTGTGATCTTGCTTTTGAAATCTCCACAAAGCAGAATCTGAGATCACAATTTACTATAAAGATAAAAAGTGGGGAAGGGGGCACTGAGAAAATAATTTCTGCTTTCCAACCACCACACCCTTCCTAACCTGTTTTCATTTTCAAGCTCTGAAAAGAGAGAAGAGTAGGAGAAAAGATATTTTCCTAGCAACCTTGTATTTTGCCCCATGTAATTATTTCACCTGGTCATTTCCCTTTCTCAAACTTTTATCATTTCCCTCATGTTTTGCCACTTCTCTCACCTTGCATCAACAAAATATTTTTCCAAATTGTATTTCTCTTTTACAATCTGATTCAAGTTTTCATTCTCCCAAAACCTTCCCTGAGGATTCCAATGATCTCTCTCCATTTTGACTTCCTATACCTATAAAATTGTTTACTGGTTTTCCTTAATTATTGACAGGCTTGCACTGTTATATGAGTGTTCACATATCTGTGCCTTGTCTCCCTTCTCTATATTGTAGTAATTAATATGTTCTAGCTAACATTAACTAAGCACTTATTACACATCAGGCACTCATTCTTACAAGAAATGGACATGTATTTCCTCATTTAATCCTCACAACAACCCAATGAAGTCAGGTTATTATCATCTCCCTTTTATACATGTTAAGGGACTTGCTCAAGGTTATGCAATGAATGTGGAGCCAGATTTGACTTTGACTCCAGAGCCATCATAAAACCTCATATCATAAAATTATTTCAGTAATAGTGAGCTTCAAAAACACAGTCATCTTATTATTTTTTAAAAATAATGTTTTCCTGATTATAAAAGAAATAGGTGCTTACCATTGAAAACTTGAAAAAGTTTGCAAAAAGATTTTTTAAAAATAAGTCATTTATAAATCCTCCCACTAGTACTGTCAGTGTATTTCTTTTTAGGTATGTTTTTGGCATGGATGGATATGTGCCAAAAACTTTGTAAACTGTTGATCATATTGAATATATAAATTGGTATTTTGAATTTTCTCTTAATACTATGTCATGAATGTTTCTCTTGCACTAGAGTAGCTTTGAAAAACATTTTAATAATTGAACGAAAATTATCCTCATAATGGTAAATGAAGAACTCAAAAATCACAGGTAGTCCTTCTCTATGTTATTGTCATATGTTGTAAATTATAAGAGGTTGTATCAGATATGGATTTTAATATTATTAATGTTGTCTGTGAAATGTTCCAAAGCATTGCTCAGCAACATTGGGATGAAATTATAAAGAAGGTTTAATTCTACTATAAAAGGTAAAATTATATTATAGAAACAGAAGTAAATTTCTTATTGTGTGAAAATATCCTGAGACTATCATGAAGTCCTGACATCAATTATTGTCTGCAGGAAGTTACCTCTGTCTCCTATCCAGAGGCAAATCTGGACAGTGCTGCCAATTTATAACCTCGCCCTCACCTTGCCTGCACCAGCTTGTCAAGGAAAGAGAAACAGCCTATAAGAGCCTTCTGCTCTTTTTCTTGATCTCTCTGACATACTTCCCCCTCCCTATGAGTATTCAAAGGGAGGCAGGAGAAAAATTCAGAGGTAGATAATGTATTTTGATAGATTTCCATGGCTGTGCTAAATGTTGTGGTGGTATGACTTTCATACCACCTGTGTTCCTTTGCAAATCTCAGGAGAGCCTTGAAGAGTTTAGGTATGTGCTGTCTCCATGAGCTCTATAAATGTAGATTAACAGACCTCTCCAGTCCTTCTTTGAGTCCCATGATCTGAATATGGAAATGACAGTTCACATGCAATGCACTAGTCGAAAGAAGTTTAACATAAAAGGACTAATTTATGCTAATAAGATCATTTCAGCAAAATAGAGAACTGCAAATTGCTTTTTCTTAAAAACTCAAATTAATTGGGTTAATATTTCACTTTAAGCAGCTCGAATGTGGCTACATGACTAATAAATGTGCATGAGGTAAAATATATTCGTTGAAAAAATAAAGCGAGGACATCACCAACATTTTAATAATAGAAGTCAACATTGCATTTTGTTTATCTATTCAACAAATATGTATTGAATACAATTAAGTGAGACTCAGTTGAGTTTGTGGGAGATGAAATGATGAGTAAAATATAATCACAGCCCTCAAGTAGCTTATGTATTAGTGCAAGAATATAAGGAATACAGATAAAATACAAGTTAGAAAGAAACGTCATAAGAGATATAGCTAAAATGCTAGTGGTGTGCAGAGAATGAGAAGTAATTGACAGCTCTGGAATTGGAAAGGGCCTTAGGAAGAACGTAATACTCAAGCTGGGTCTTGAAAGGAATTAGAAATGTGAAGATGTGGGATAAGAATTCAAGAAGAAAAAATACTAGGAAGAAAAGCACGAGGAAAAGAAATCTTTAGTGTAAATGCAGATAGCAGCAGTTTCTTTACTTCTTATGTGAATAGATATCTACAGATACTCAGTAAATTCTCATGGTATTTACCATGTAAGGTATTTTCTGAAATTTCATTTTGTGTTTTTGGGAATGACATCCTTATGTCTTATTTTCCTCAACTGTGGGAAACCTAAAGGATTAGATGATTTACAAGTTTCTTCTGGTTTAAAATTCTGAAAATATAAGTCATTTAAAAATCATGTTCATTAAATTGCCTAGCAAATATTGATTTAAAGAATTTTAGATATCAATAAATTCCTAGAAATCAACTTATTCACAGTTTGAGAAAAGACAAAATAAAGAGATAATTATTGTGTCACTGCTGTTTATTTAAATTCTGAAGTGCTATAGTGCCTTATTCCAGTTACTACTTGATATTTATTTGTTTTTTGTTTTTTTTTTTTTGGCTGGATAAAGCCTGTTGTAATAATTTATTTAAATTATTATTTTTTGAGCAAATTATACATTTGTATATTCCAAAATTTAAGAAATACAACCCTACCCCTCAGCCACCAGTTGCCTCCCAATAAGCAACCAAGATGATTATATTATCAGCTTGTATTTTTACAAGAATATATATTGCATATGTACATATATTTACTATGTGAGGGGGGTCTTTCAAAAAGTTCATGGAAGTATTTGTACTATCTTTTTATTTTTAATTTTTATTTTGTCAATATACAATGTAGTTAGTTATTATAGCCCATCACCGAAACCTCCCTCCCTCCTCCCTCTCCCCACTCCCACCCAAGAATGTCCTTTCCGTTTGCTTGTTGTAACAACTTCAAAAGATTGTAGTTGTTATCTCTTCTTCTCCCCCCCCCAGATTTCTTTTTTGTGTGTGTATGTGAGTGAATTTATTTATTTATTTTTAGCTCCCACCAATAAGTGA
>NW_007729466.1:0-7417 GCF_000696425.1 Galeopterus variegatus
AGAAGTAAAATAATATAAAATAAAATAAAAATGGCATAATATTTGCATATAAGCCTATGCACATCCTCCTGTACACTTTAAATCACCTCTAGATTACTTATAATACCTACTACAATGTATACGTTATTTAAATAGTTGTTATACTATTTTTTTCATTTGCATTGTTTTTATTGCATTATTATTTTTCATTGCTTTTTCTGAATATTATCAATCCCAGTTAGTTGAATCCACGGGTGTGGAACCCATCGATATTGAGGGCTGACTGTACTTCTACTACTTTCCAAAAGGAAGATATAGTATAAAACACTTCATATGTTATCTATTGACCATTTTCCATTGAATCTATTCAGAAATATTGGACTCCTTAGCTTTTTAGAGGGAAACGTGTCACTCTTCTGTCGTTGCTACTGAATGACTTCTAGAAACATCTTCCCTTCTCTGAAACCTGTTTCACTTGGTGGGCAGAATATCTCAGGCTCTCACTTTACAATCAGAAAATATCTTAACTGGGGTGAGATGGTATCTCAGTGTGGTTTTGATTTGCATTTCCCGGATGCTGAGTGATGTTGAGCATTTTTTCATATGACTGTTGGCCTTTTGTATATCTTCTTTAGAGAAAGGCCTGCTTAGCTCTTTTGCCCATTTTTTGATTGGGTTGCTTGTTTTTTTCTTGTAAAGTTGTTTGAGTTCCTTATATATTCTGGAAATTAGTCCTTTGTCAGATATGTATTTTGCAAATATTTTCTCCCACTCTGTTGGCTGTCTTTTAGCTCTGTTAATTGTCTCACTTATTTGTGGGAGCTAAAAATTAATAAATAAATAAACACACAAACGAACAAAGGGTGGGAGGAAGAAGACAGAATAACCACAATAATTCCTTGATCTCTTTAAGCCAAGTGCACAGATATGATGGGGGGGGGTGTGGGGTGTGAGGGGGTGGAGAGGAACAGGTAAAGGGGCATGAAAATCAAGTACAATGTATTTTGAGAAGTAAAATAATATAAAATAAAATAAAAATGGCATAATATTTGCATATAAGCCTATGCATATCCTCCTGTACACTTTAAATCACCTCTAGATTACTTATAATACCTACTACAATGTATACGTTATTTAAATAGTTGTTATACTATTTTTTTCGTTTGCATTGTTTTTATTGCATTATTATTTTTCATTGCTTTTTCTGAATATTTTCAATCCCATTTAGTTGAATCCATGGGTATGGAACCCATCGATATTGAGGGCTGACTGTACTTCTACTACTTTCCAAAAGGAAGATATAGTATAAAGCACTTCATATGTTATCTATTGACCATTTTCCATTGAATCTATTCAGAAATATTGGACTCCTTAGCTTTTTAGAGGGAAACGTGTCACTCTTCTGTCGTTGCTACTGAATGACTTCTAGAAACATCTTCCCTTCTCTGACACCTGTTTCACTTGGTAGGCAGAATATCTCAGGCTCTCACTTTACAATCAGAAAATATCTTGACCCAAGAGGCCATGCAGTGTGTGCTGAGGTCTTCTAGTTCTTGCTCCACCTTTAGAATGAGTCAACAATTAACACTGGAGGAGTTTATTTCACTAAATGTTATATTTTATATCCTCTATCATTTCTCAGGATTCTTTCACCCCCTCAAGTCTTAGTACAAAAGGAGACCAACTATTTTTTTCTGCTGAGCTGCTTCAATCATATTTGAATTCAAGAATAGTTCTAAATATAGGAATTCGTCACAGCCACCCCCACTTCTATTTATGGTGTGTTAAGAGTTGTGCTTTTTTTTCAAGCTTATTTCATGAGCAGTGATTTCTGTCCCTGTATTTGGAGATGCCTGGAAAGACTCTTCTTTCATCTTTTCATCCTTAGAATTGGCAGCTCTGGAAATTATGATGTAGAAAGAGTGTGGGCTTTGGAGAAAACCCAACTTGAATGTGAATGCCTGCTCTATTTCTTACCAACTTCACGGGCTTGGGAAGGTATTTTGCCTTTGTGAACCTTAGTTTCTTCATCTACACAGAATGTTGGTAACCCACACACCTCCCTGGAAAGTTGTGCACTTTCTCTCTCTCTCTCTCATCTTTGCAAGCTGAAATGCAAAATGATTCAATGCCGAGTTATTACCCTGAATCCACCTGTTGCTCACATTGTTTGAAATTGTCCTTCCCTCTGCAGGTGAAACTTCTTTTTCATCCAAGCCTGCCCTCTCTGTTCACTTCCGTTCAGCACATAGACCTTTAATGGTGTCTTATTGCATCTTTGCAAGCTGAAATGCAAAATGATTAAATGCCGAGTTATTACCCTGAATCCACCTGTTGCTCACATTGTTTGAAATTGTCCTTCCCTCTGCAGGTGAAACTTCTTTTTCACCCAAGCCTGCCCTCTCTGTTCACTTCCGTTCAGCACATAGACCTTTAATGGTGTCTTATTGCCAGTTTCTCTGCACACATGATATGCAAAAGCAACAGATCTGATGTAAATATTTCAGAATCCCTCTGATCAGTCATGGGTAATATATACCTGATATTCTTTTCTAAGATACACCGTGGAACAACCTTAAATTGCAAAGTAATTAAACTTAAATTTATTTCTTTAGTCCTTATCCCAAGCATCACAAACCAATCCCTTATCTCATCCTGTTTTTTTTTTGGGGGGGGTATTGAGGAGGTTATTTTAGCTTCTAATTACAAAAAGTTCAAACATACAAAATGGAGATAGTATTATAAAGTCTCATGTGCTCAGCACACAGCTTCGACAATTACTAATTTACAGACAATCTTGTTTCACTCATATCTCCCACTTCCTCCTCCTCATTGGATTATTTTGGGACAAATCCAGGACATTTTGTCATGTTCCTATGAATATTTCAATATATAGACATTTCTAAATGATAAAGGTGCCTTGTAAACTTATAACCAAAATGTAATTAATATTTTTTTAATATTCTCAATCATTTTGAATGGGTGAAAAAAAGACAAAAAATGTGTAGTAGTTGAGGTTCATTACTGAGCCACTGTGGAGTGACAAAATAATGTCTTGTAAGCCTGAGCACTCTGTGATATTCACCTTCATCCCATCCACAGATTAGAAGAGTCTGACAAATTCTAAATCATGGAAAGAAAAGAATTGCAATCTGTGGAGTGGCCACCTTGTATTTCTGAGCTCGTGGCTGTGGGACGTGGTTTATCCTGCCCAGCAAAGAGTACAGGGAGACTTGTGGATGCACTTGCTGGGTTCCTCTGAGATGCAATTTCTGACCTTCTCACCAGTGTTGGTAATCACTGTGTCGTTGATAGAAGGTGAATCGACAGGGTTTGCTGTAGTATGTATGTTGGACCCAAATGGGAGAATCGGTATGTTTATGATATTATTATTACCCCCGGAAACTAGCAACAAGGAAAATAGGAAAATCTCCAAAATATGTCCTGAGTGTGCTACTGAGGACCAATAGGTATCCCCAAGTGGCAGAATTTCTTTTTTTTAGGAAAGTGCCAAGTTGATTAGCATCTTGTGGGCCTTGTTACAGCTTAGAACGACTTTACATCTGTTGATAATTTAATCATTATGAATGTGACACAAGGAAATTGAGCCTCACATTCTGTTACATAATGTAAATTGACAGTCAGTGAATGCTGCTCAATAGCTTGATGTCGTTAATAAGGTTGTCTCTTAAACTCATAACAAATATCAAGTTGTTTTCTAAGTAGCTTAAGAAAACATACTCAACACGTGAGATATGAAACAGCCTGGGGACATCTGCCAGATTTTTGGACCTCGTGGGCTGATAAAGACCATATGGGCACTGATCGCTGTTGGAGGTCAAGAAGGTTCTAGAAGAACAATCTATAGAACAGGTGGAAGGGTCCTACAGCCACTCCTCTTGCCAGTTGTCTTTACCTATTGCCAGGGGGTGAAGGAAGGGTCTTATTCTGCTCTGGAGGACTTCTGTGTGGGAAGTGTGGAGATGCATCGAGGTTGTGCCAGGTTGGTGCGAGGGAAGGAGCTTGTGAACAGAAGCCAGCAGACCGGCCCCCGCCTGTGCTTCTACAACCTTTTGTAATCATGTCCTGGGATCCTCCCTGGTCAAAACATTCTGAGAGACTCCTGGGTCCAATGCCCCAGCTGACCAGCCCAGTGAGTAGCCATACAAAGCAAGAATAGCATGAACCACATCCCCACTCTGTCCAGGCCACTGTGCAAGCTCATGTGGAGTCAGCCTGTATCTCTGGTTCCGAATTGCCTCGTGGGGTGCTTTCTCTCCTACTTGTCCCCACAATGTTATCCTAATCCTCAATGTTGCCTACAGTCATTGGCCTCTCCCTATCCATGATTTAGTTGTATTTTTCCTTTTAAATATCCTATGGTAGGTAAATGAGGAGAGCCTTCCCACCTCTTTCAGGTGGAGCAGAATTGTGCTCAGAGTTAAAACCCAAACCAAAGCCAAAAAACAAACCGATAAAAACAAAAAACAAGTCAACAGCAAAATCAAAGAGAAAGAAGGGGCTTTCGGCTAGCAGCAAGGATCATAACAGCAAAAGGTTTTCTGGATGGAACAGAAAGTTTATAGGGTTTCTCGGGCTTCTCAGGGGACTCAGGTTTGGAGACTGTAGGATTCTTGAAGACATCAGAAAAAGGATGCGGCACAGGGAGACTGGACTTGAGGAGGGGGTGTCTGAGCCCAGGCTGCTCCCATCTTTGGAGAGCAGGGATTGGAGCACCCACCCTGGTGAATGGAGCTCCTGACTGAGGCGCTGGGGACAGAGAGCCCTAGAGCAGCGTGTGCATCTGGGTGGCTGGCCTCAGGAGGTGACAGGGGAACCCACCACATGGGCCAGCAATGGGACTGACTCTGGCAGTACATGGCAAGGGACAGGAGTGGGCACGATTCTCAAATTGGCAGCACAAGGGGGAAAATAAATGTGTCCACAACCTGGTTTGTAAGATGTGAAGAGTAAGTCAACCCAGAAGTAGCACAAGGCATGGCAGCTAAGTGATCAAACTTTAAAATCGACTACAAATGTAGCTTGTTTTGTGTTCTTGAATAAGAAATTGAAATGCGTTTTTTGTTTTGTTTTGTTTTTAGTAATTAAATACATGGTAATGGTAAAAAATCAGGAAGTTCAGATAGTCAAATTAAAGAAAATACAGATTAAAACCCCCAAATATTCTCTTATATGGAGGTAAATCACTATTACATTTGATATAGAGTCTTTCTCTCCATCCTTTTTTCTTCCTCCTTCTTCTTCCTTCCTCTCCTCTCATACGTGTGTGTTTGAATATATATAAACATAGTATATTTTGCATCATAATTTTCCTTTTTGATATTGAAGACACCTTTTCATGTATCTGCAACATTATTTTTGATGGCTAAATAGTATTCCACTGTATGAGTGCATTCAATCTCATTGCCTAACTAGTGACATGATGCTCTTTCTAGTATTTTCTTTTGTTCAGACCAGCAGGGCATTGGGGTTACATTCCCGGAGCTGTACCTCGAATAGTGAGCCCCTGACGTCTTCTGGTGCAGAACTGAGAAGTGCTTCCAGAGAGACTCTGGGGGTGGAAAGGAAAGTTGGTTGTGGTTTTAGAAAATTCTGACCTAGTTTTATTAAGTGTCATTTATAACCACCTCACCCCTCGAGTGGTCCAGCTTCTAAGTGACAGTGACTGGAAATTTGCTATATCAGAAGGCCACTAATGAGCTTATTAAATACCCCTTGTAACATACTTTTTCAGGCAATGACCCAGATTCTGCTTTAGAACATGGAATCTGGAGACAGAAACACTGAGTCAAGTCCTGGCTCCTCCAGTCACCTGGTCTTTGACCTAGGACAAAAAGCTTAACCTCTCTGGCCCTCACTTTCTCATCTGTAAAACATGTACCATAACAGAACGTGCCTCAGACAGTTGCTAGGAATATTGAATGTGACAAGGCATGTGGTGCACATAGCAGGAGCTCAGTAAAAGTCATCCACGATTATGATAATGTCTGTACATTTCCCTAGCACAGGATAGATTTGGTCTCTGCTACGTGACAGCCCTGTGGCAATTTAAAGGTGCTGCCTGTGTCATGTCCCCTATCTCAGCCTACTCTTGACCTTAATTACCTTGTTCTTCATAAGACAGCAATTCTGTTCCTTCACCACATCCAGCTCTCTCTCTCCTGAATATGGGTCCACTTTTGCCCATTTTGAGTGGATTTAGCTTTCTCTTCCTCCTCTCTACCTCCTTTGCACTTCCTAATAAGACCTGCTTTTGAGAGTTGGAACCCAATGCGTTCCCGTTGAGTACAGGGGTCTTCCCCTCCCCAGAACCTCTATTCCATTCCAGCCTCAGGGACATGGGTGGAGGGACATTCTGTCTAAAAAGGAACACACGTGAAATAAGGGCTGTTTTTATATTCATTATGACCTACATCCTGGTTATTCCCGTTGAGTACAGGGGTCTTCCCCTCCCCAGAACCTCTATTCCATTCCAGCTTCAGGGACATGGGTGGAGGGACATTCTGTTTAAAAAGGAACACACGTGAAATAAGGGCTGTTTTTATATTCATTATGACCTACATCCTGGTTTCCCCTTAAGGATGGATTTTGATGGAAATTATCAGTATAAACACATTCTAAATGTAGAAATTACACAATGGGAACCTTTTGTGGGCATAGGCCTTATCTTGTTTTTTTCTGTCTCTGTAGCTCATGGGATGTACTATTAATAATAGTTACTGTGTATAGAGCACTTGCTAGGTGCCAGCTACCATACTGAGTATTGTCAAGGCGTTTTAATTCTCCCAACAATCCTATGGAGGAGGTTATTCTACCATTCTCACATTAATAGTTGTGGAATTTGGAATTCAGGGAGATTAAGCAAAATACCCAAAGTCACACAGTTGTTAAGTTTGGGGATTTTAGCAGGTCAATAAATAACAATATCTTCCCGCTCTCACAAATTCAAAACTAATTGGCAGATGGACACAGGAGTCAAACAGATAAAGATTAAAATACTATTTTTACTCTTGTAAAGATTGGAAAATGTGGTTATAAATTTATGGAAAATGGTACTTTCGAGCTCACTCCTCTATGGGCAGGACATAAGGCTTGAGGCCTCCCCACTGGATATCTTTTGCCATGGAGAGACAATTCCAGGGAAAAGGAAGGTCCTCTACCAACCTTCCATTCAAACTTGAATCCAGACCATTCTGACTTCAGGGTGTTTGTATCTTTCAACAGGCTTTCCTACCTCTCGATGGCTTGTTTACTGAACAACTTGGATTTACTGTTCAGAATATCTTAGTAATGATGTTAGAAAAAAATAATTTTGGGGGGAAACTTTTTCATAAGTCAATATATATTTTTTTCCTTTTTGTCTTTTTTCGTGTCCGGCAACGGATTGCAACCCTCAGTGTCGCGCCCGTACCGGACC
>NW_007729466.1:8108-10559 GCF_000696425.1 Galeopterus variegatus
GATCCGAACCCTCGGTGGGAGCACCGCCGCGCTCCCAAGTGGCGCACTGTAGCAGTGCGCCGCTGGGCTGGCCCCGTAAGTCAATATTTTTAATAAAATTTAAATATTTTTGCTCGGCAGAATTCCTGCTCTCAACACAATGGATAACTTTGCTTGTGCCAGCAACCCAAACTGTTTCAACAATGCATGTGACTGGAGCCATTTACTAAAAACCATTAGGTGACCGACAAGGTTAACAGATATTCCAGGTCTTCTCACTGTGACCAGCCATGTCTTTCCCCTATTAGAAAAGATCAGAGAGAATGGTGTTTCATCTCTAATTAAATTCTCATCTGTGCCCAACTGTTTCAAAGGGCAGCTGTCTTAAACCTTTGAACTTTACTTGTAATACAAAGCTTCAATTAGATAAAGGACAATAATTAGCAGATCTTTTATCTTTGGGTATAATTAAATCTTTAAGAAGGGACATTTTAATCAATGAATTGTAATGACAAGTTCATAAATTAATTAATCCCTCCAATGGAGACTTGGCAGTAATCAATGGATCTTTAAAGAGGTCCAGGGTAAGGGGACAGAGCTGAGGGAATACAGATGCTCAATTCAGTTTGGTGTAAAGATTCTCATTTATTGAGGATTAGCTGGTACAAAAGATGATCTATTTATTTAAGGAAAATCATTTAAAATATTAACTTTTAATAGGAGGGAAAACCTTCTTCTTGCAAGTTTTTGCTTTTGAAACTTTCTTCTTAACGCTCTTAATTCAGACCATAGCTTCCAATGTACATTCAGATCCTAATCCTAGAGCTGTTTGCCAATTTACTGATTTGATAGCTGAATTGAATTAGAGAGAAACCAAAACTGAGGTTTACTACTATTAGATATTTCAAGGTTTTTCTTCTGAAACAGGAGTCAGCAAATTTTGGCTTGCTTGCCAGATTTGGCCCACTGCCTTTTTTTGTAAGTAAAGTTTTATTGGGACCTAGCTATACTCGTTTGTTTTTGTATTGTCTGACACTGTTTCACACTACAAGGGTAGAGTATAATAGTTACCACAGGGACTGTATGATTCATAAAGCCACAAATATGTACTATCTGACCCTTTTTACAGAAAAGGTTTTCCAGCCCCTGTTCTAAAATATTGTGTCCTTTTACCAAACCTTGAGGGTTTTGATAAAATTTAAACGAGTATATCACTACATAGGCAGTGTTTATTGTAAGGTCATGTTTTAGTCCACTTTCTGTTGCTTATAACAGAATACCTGAAACTGGGTAATTTATAAAGAAATGAAATTTATTTCTTACAGTTTTGGAGTCTGGGAGTCTAGGGAACGCACCTGGTGAGGGCTTTCTTCTTGGTGGGAACTCTATAGAGTCCAGTGGTGACCAGGGTATCACATAGTAAAAATGGCAAGAGCTCTGAAATGTGCTTACATTCTCTCCTTATAAAGCCATCAGTGCCCCTACTGTGACAGCCCACTAAACCATTAACCCATTACTCCATAAATGAATTAATCCATTCATAGGAGCATGGTCCTTACAATCCAATCACCTCTTAAAGTCCCCACCTTTCAACATTGACATAGTCTGATTTCCTACCCTCTTAACACTGTTACAATGGGGATCAAGCTTCAATGAGTTTTGGGGGACAATGAATCCACAGCAGGCTATAAGTAAAATATTTCAAATACAAGATTCTCATATCCACTTTTGCACTGTCTGGGCAAAAAGCCAGGGAAGAGTGATTTTGATTGCAGGTGAAGTGGGAGGACATGCAAAGGCCCTGTGGCAGAAGTGCACGTGGCTCATTCAGTGGTTTAGAGAGCAGGGGAACAAACTGTGTGTAAAGGCCATTATAATAATGTCATTGCATAAATTCAATCTGTTCTCCTTCCATCGATTTAAAATACTTCAAGAACTTCACATCTCTCCAGGATAAAATCTGAAAGCCTGACCTAGGAGATAGAACAGGCTTGTTTGGGAATGAAGGAGGGGAGTTTTGGAGGTTGGGGGTGATGGAAGAGAGCTTGGAGATGGGGGAGCACTGTGAAGTTTGCAGGGCTCCCTCCAGTCTCTGCCTCCATCTTTACATGGTCTTCTCGTCTGTGTCTGTGGGTCAAATCTCCCTCTCCTTTCTCTTATAAGGACATCAGTCATTGGATTGAGGACTCATCTTAAATCCAGGATGATTTCATTAATTATATCTGCAAACATTCTTATTTCCAAATTAGGTCAAAGGTACTGGAGGGCTAGATCATAGACATATCTTTTGGGGGGGACACAGTGCAATCCACCATACAGGGGATAACTTAATCTGCTTTTTAAGTTGAAGACCAATGCTTGCTTTCTTGGGGCAGGAGATTGAACCACAGAGGCACAAGTGTGGAACTGGTGGACCAGATAAGAGGCTGCTGAAAGCTTTCAGATGCAAAATGACAAAGACTGCCTAAACAT
>NW_007729466.1:11420-12470 GCF_000696425.1 Galeopterus variegatus
GGACCAGATAAGAGGCTGCTGAAAGCTTTCAGATGCAAAATGACAAAGACTGCCTAAACATGATGACTGAATGGCAGAAGGTGAGGTAGGTGGGAGTTGCTGCTTAGTTGGGACCTATCTATGGCCTGGAAGAAATTAACAAAGGTGGGTCTTTTGCAAGTTTAGTGATTTTTTTCTAATCCTCTTCAGGAGCATGTGCAAAGAGAAAGGCTTGGAAGATCATGGAGACACGAGTTTAGGGAAGGGTTGGACCCAGCACATGGAAGATGCTCAATATATGCTCACCATATGCTGGCAGAATAAATGCAAGCAGAGGATTCTTGAGAATGGTTCTGCTCTGTTTGCTTTGGACAAGAATGCAAATCTTGCGTTTTCAAGATGTTTTAAAAAATAATAATATTCATCTGAATGGGGCTTAGAGTTCCTTGGCAGGGAGTCACTGGACTGTTGGAAATATTACCACTATTTCTGGAGCCAGATTTAGCGAGGACAGCTCTGCCTTTAATTACTGGTTGAGGCCGAGTTGTACAGGCAAATGATTATATGCACAATTAGTTGTTCCCACAAGTAGCCAATTATGGGAACGATTATTTAAGAAAATTGTGGCTCCTGGTAAAGGGACTTTACATAGTAGCTTCAAAATACATTTCTGTGTAAAAATTCCTTTTAACGAGTGTATCTTTATTTTTTACTATCTCCAGGGCTGTTAGAGAAACAGCCCTTGTGGTCTCATTTGTGGGGAGAGTGGACTGTGGAAGCCCAGACCTTCGGGGCACTGTGAAACTCAGCAAAGAGAGCGATTAATAGCCAGAAGCTCCCCCAGGACTAGTCTTGCTCCTGAAATCATTTCTTAATTCCAAAGACAGAATCTGGGAGAAAACTTAGGACTCTGGATGGTTGATAAGGGAATCATCTGGAGGCACGCAGAGCCCTATAGCACAGCAGCATGTCACTGTCAACTCAATCTTTGCCTGTGCCCACTAACAACGTTTTTGCTGCTTCTTGGTGACCACACTTCTTATTTTGGTCACTTCTCCCATCTGAGCATCA
>NW_007729466.1:13053-14781 GCF_000696425.1 Galeopterus variegatus
TTTTTGCTGCTTCTTGGTGACCACACTTCTTATTTTGGTCACTTCTCCCATCTGAGCATCACAGACTCCTCCATGCAGTCAAGTTGTCATAAAATCATAAACTCTCAGAACCAAGTGGATCATAAACATCGTCTCGTCCATCTGTCTCATTTCAGAGATGATACAACACAGACCCAGAGAAGCAAAGGACTCACCCAGTGGTCATAAGTCCAGCTGAAATCTGACCCCAGCTTGCCTGATTCCAAGTCCCTAGCTCTCTGCACAGTGCCCTGATGGCTGCTGAGAGCACCAGCTACTGGGCAGTGCAACCATCAGCACGCTGCGACTGTTAGATCGAGGGCAGCCTAGCGTTCCTCGACATCTGGCACATGCTGGGATCCAAGCCAAGGGAGAGTTGGAAGAGACTCTAGAGAAACTTCTTGTTTAGACCCCTTATTTTTCTATCAGAGTGGAATTTGGAAAATGTGTTTACCTGAGATTACTCTCTCCCTTTAAATGTTTCTCATGATCTAGACCTTGAAACCTCCATGATCAACCCTGACCTCACTCATATAGGAGAAACCACAAATTCAAACGCCAGTGTTTGGGTTGGTCTGTACAAACTTTGTTTCCTGCCTCCAAATGTAAAATACATTTTTGTGTTATTGTGTTGACTACTATTGATCAATGGTCAGTTTTTTCCCTTTATTTCTACAGTGCCATCCACTATTCTATTTTAATATAGTGTATTATATGACCTGCACTAGTATTTTATATCCACATTCTTGCCAAGGCCTCATGGTAGGTGAAATGTGCTTTTCTGCCCCCTGAATTTGGGTTTGCCCATGTTTTTGCTTTGGCTAGTGGGTTGCTAGTATATACAACATGAGCAGAGGTTTGAAAAATGCTTACACATTTGGGCATGCCTTTCTGTGATCCTGTGACCCACCAGGAAAAGAACAGGCCAAAAGTAGTTGCTGGACCTTCAGTGTCAGCCTGAGAATGAGATTTGTGGAGCCCAGATCCATTCCCTAGAAGGAAAACATGTGCGTCAGACTTGAACTAACCCTGAAGCCAGGATCCTAGAGCCTGAGTTTAGCCTAGCCTAGATGAATATCCATGTATGTAAGGGTAAATAATTGCTGTTTTAAATCCCTGAGTGCTAGGTCAGTTTGTTATGCTGCATTATTTTGGCAATAGCTGACTCACACATTCCATATTGCATTTTGATTGACATTGAAGTGGATGATAATAAAAGAGAATAGAAGAATGGGAATTAACAGTAGAGATGGGGTGAATGACATTTAAAAATTTATCAAGTACATTCACAGCTAGACATTCGAATTGCCACAGAACTACAATTTACTTGATTTTAAGACATTCTAGGGATTTCTCCCCAAAGTCAATATAAACCAATAATTTTAAAAATAACTTCCTCATGAAATAATCTAGGGAGTGGATAGAACTCTCCAGCCTGTGTGAGATTGCTTATAGGCTATATCCTGCATCACCCACTCCCTGGCCACCCCCTGTGCATCTGGAATGGAAGAATGGGTGGGTAACTAGGACTTGGCCATTAATTTGCTCTTATAGTCTGACTGCAAATATCTCTCTGTACTAGAAAAGAACTCCTTTATGTGGCGTTGGGAGAGTAAAAAATACAACAGGTAGTTTTAAAATCCAGCTGCCAGATGTATATTTTGCAAATATTTTCTCCCACTCTTTTGGTTGTCTTTTTACTCTGTTGAT
>NW_007729466.1:15515-17205 GCF_000696425.1 Galeopterus variegatus
GTTCCTCAAACAATTGCAGATAGATCTACCATATGACTCAGCTATCCCACTGCTGGGAATACAGCCAGAGGAATGGAAATCATCATGCTGAAGGTATACCTGTACTCCAACATTTATTGGAGCTCTATTTACAATAGCCAAGAGTTGGAACCAGCTGAAATGTCCATCATCTGATGAGTGGATAAGGAAACTGTGGTACATCTACACAATGGAGTACTACTCTGCTATAAAAAAGAACGAAATACTACCATTCGCAACAACATGGTTGGACTTAGAGAAAATTATATTAAGTGAAACAAGTCAGGCACAGAAATAGAAATACCATGTTCTCGTTTATTTGTGGGAGCTAAAAATAAATAAACATGAACAAATCAAGGGTGGATGGGGGGAAGATAGAGTAACCACAAAAATTCCTTGAACTGTTTAAGTCAAGTGAACAGATATGACGGGGGGGGGAGGAGAGGGAGTGGAGAAGAATGGGTAAAGGGACATGAAAATCAACCACAATGTATATTGAGAAGTAAAATTTAAAAAAAAAAAAGAAAGAGGATAAAAATAAGATAAAATAAAGTAAAACCCAGCTGCCCTTTTTTTTCTCGAAATGAAACAGGTCAGCAACATTTTATACTTTAAACTCACCTCTGGCAAGATCCTACAGCATTTTTGTATATCTTTCAAAGGCCGCCTGGTGGCCTTTGCTAAGTAAGCTGGGAGAAATGCATGGATCTGTTAACTACAAATTGCTCTCTTTGGCTGCTCAGGGTTCTGTGCCTTTTCCGAAATCATGGGATCAAGTTCTAAAAAAATGCACTCTTCACTTTATGAAAGTGCAAATCCAGTTGGTTCTGATGACCATAGCCCAAGCCCCTCTTCTACAACACCAAAACCTTTTGGTTCTGGAGATAACAGAATTAAATGATATGGTTTCTTCCTTACTAGTTGTTTTATTGGTTCTCTGTGCTGTGTTTAAACTGTGCTGTGAGTGATAAAAGAAAATTCTGGGGTGATTGTAAGGTCCTGGGTATTGTAGGCTGAACTAAGCTCCAGGATAGACATTATAACAAAACACAGAAAATGATCATCAGTATTTTTCTTCTTCAGGCAGGCAAGGAGAAACTTGTATTTCAAATGAGAACACAATTTATGAAAAACTCTGCTATGACCTGGAAACCACTGGCTTCAGAGTTCATCTCCTTACTCTGTCGCTTGCTACCTGAATAACCTGGTCCAAGTCACTCACCTCCCAGAGGTCTCAGTTGTCTCATCTGTATAATGGGGGTAATAGTATCTACCTCAGAAAAAATGGATTAGAAATCTGAACAATGTATACAGAAAGGGCTCCATAAGTGAGTTGATTGGGAAGGACTCAGGCATGTTTGTGAAACTTCAGCTTCCTCATCCATATAACAAATTAATTATGATTCTACCTCATAAAACTTACAGGAGAATTAAATGAGCAAGTTAATGATTCCTAAAGTGGTAAGCAGAATAATGGTTCCTCAGAGACATTCCCATCTTAATCCAATCCCCAGAACCTGTGAATATTTTAGGTTACAGAACAAAGGAAAATAAAGGTTTCAGGTGGAATTAAGGTTTCTAATCAGCTGACCTTGAGAGAGGTAGAGTATTCTGGCTTATCCAGGTGAGCCCAATGTAATAACAAGGGTCTAAGAAGTGGAGAAAGGAATGA
>NW_007729466.1:17562-19105 GCF_000696425.1 Galeopterus variegatus
CAGAATAATGGTTCCTCAGAGACATTCCCATCTTAATCCAATCCCCAGAACCTGTGAATATCTTAGGTTACAGAACAAAGGAATATAAAGGTTTCAGGTGGAATTAAGGTTTCTAATCAGCTGACCTTGAGAGAGGTAGAGTATCCTGGCTTATCCAGGTGAGCCCAATGTAATAACAAGGGTCTAAGAAGTGGAGAAAGGAATGAGAAAAGAGAACCAGAGAGATCTCAGAGTGAGAAGGTCTTGGTTCCATGTTGCTGGCTTTAAAGATGAAGGAAGGGGCCACAAGCTAAGGAAAGCAGGTAACCTCTTGAGCATGGCAATGATCTCTTAGAACCTCCAGAAGGAACACAGACTTACCAATGCCTTGAGTTTAGCCCAGTAAGATCCAGTTTGGATTTCTGACCTGTAGAACTTTCAGATAATATATGAACATCGTTTTAAGCCACAAGTGTACAGCAACTTATCATGGCAGCCATAGGAGACTAATACATCTTGTCAGAGCTCAAGGAGTGTCTGTCATGATTATAGTGCTCAATGTATACTAAAAGTGCCATCGTCTGACCTAATTTTGAATAACATGTCTGTTTGCTGGAAGTGGTTATTTTGAAGGAGAATACATGAATGATACTGAAAATTCTTGTTGCTTATGAAAATTTCTTCTTGTTTACCCAGCAAAACAATTGAGTTACAACCATTTCTTCTTCAAAACTGTAGATATTTCCTATTTCCTGACATTTCATACTGTAGAGGAAAAGTCTGATACCCACCTTAATTTTTGTTCCTTCATAAATAGCCTTTCCCCTAGTCTTCTTGGATTTTTATAGAACTGTTCTATAATTTTTGTTATTGGAACAAATGCCAAGATCAGTCTGATGGAAGATCTGTTCATAGACATTGTCTGGAGTGCAAAGAGATTTTATCCACATTATGAGTAACATTCCACCCCTGTGCCACCAGACAAGTCAACTCTAATTATGGCTTAAATAATACATTTTTATTTCATTTGTTCTTGCTTCTTTTGTAGAAAACTGTAACTCTTGGTTTGGACTCTGTTTGTTGTATTGAGTCTGTCTTCTTCTAGCACAATTCTCACCTTCCTAGATGGAAATGGAAGAACTGACACAAAGTCTCTGCTTTGGGGGACAGATGTGTCATTTCTGCTTTGTGAGGATTACATCCCAGGAAGCCATGTGTCATGTCCAGACCTCCATCCTGAGACGTTGTTTTCTGGGTCTCAGTCTCCAGTTGGCTGTGGGGGAATATGGGGAGCCTGGTCAGAGATAACTTTCTGGGTGCCTAAAAAAGCATCATGGACACAACAGAAAGATGTTTTGACTTGTTTTATTTTATTTGGTATAGATTTTGCATTTTTGAACAATGGGAGCATGTAGCGATAAAAAGATTTTTCTACCCACCCTCAGAATAGAAGCCTTGGACTGTTTCTAATAGTGTGATAAATCTATCAAACATATTTTTCATTTTTTCATATCTTTGGCCTTGTAGTTAGTGGAAATCCATCAGAGATACTAGCAATTGGTTG
>NW_007729466.1:19967-22711 GCF_000696425.1 Galeopterus variegatus
TTTTTTTTTATTTGCATGGAATGAAGCCCTTTGGTCTTTTCTCACCTCTATGAATAAACATGAGCTTTGGGGGTAAAGTATGAAATAGCATTTGCAGCTGCTTTGGGAGAACTTGAGCATTATCTATACTTGCTGACACCTCTCACTAACTTGTCAACGAATGGTATGAAACAGCTATTTCCTGTGATATCTACAGCACAAAATCCAAATGAAATTCCACTTCTAGACATATACCTATCAGGTAAATTTCATTGTCAAGCTAGGGCTAGGGCTCACAGACCCCTCAAGCCTGTTGTACAGACTGGGTCACAAACCCATCACATGCAGGTCCACGAGCTAGGTAATAAGAACAGGTCCTGGGAGCCATGGGTAAAAAAATCAATAGGCTTTATTCAGAGCTAGGAGCAGCCACCCTAGTGGCCTCCCAGAGCATCCTGAGAAGCATCGTGTATCAGAGCCATTAGTTCTTTATACTTAGGTCCATAATCCAGGACACCTGGGTGCCCATACACAATTACATTAGGTAGTAACCAAGGGACACCTGGGCACATGTGGATATTTACAGCAAATACTTGGCAAGATTCTGAACATCTAAGGGGCCCTGACCATTTTCCTATATTTTCCCTACAGTCATATATGTGCTAAAAGACATATGTCAGAATATTCACAGCAGCACTATTTGTAATCACCAACCCCATAGTGAAAACAACCCCAATGCCATCAATATTAGAATGGATAAATAACTCATGTATATTCATATAATTGAATACAATACAGGAATGAAAATGAACTACCACCATATGTAACAACATGGAAAAATCTCATATAGTATTGAGTGAAAGAACCAGACCCACTGTAAGATTATATTGGCACAAATTTCAAGAAAAGAGGCAAAACTACCCTATGGTGATAGAAGTCAGAATAGCAATTATGTTTTCAGAGAGGGAGGAAAATGACTGGGAGTGGCACAGAGGTGGCTTATTGGTGTCATTAAAGTTCTGTATCTTGAATTAGGTGTTTCTATACACAGGTGTTACTTATGATTTGTTTGCTTTTCTGTTTTTACATTAAAATTCAATAAAAACTTGACCTAAAGAGAGATAAAATCCAATAGACTCATTTAAATTCTTATTTATCTTTATTAAATACCCATTTTTTTCTTGATATAGCTATTTGCTTGGCCTCCACAATGCTAGTCCCGTCTTCCTCCCTGACCACTATTTCAGTCTTTTGCTGGCTCCTCCTCTTCCTCCAACATTTTATATTTTTTTAAACTCCTTATTTTGACTTACAAAAAGTTACAAAACTATTGCAGAAAATTCCCTTGTACACTGCATCCATCTTTCTGAAATGTTAACATCCTACAGTGTCATAATATGATTTTCAGAACCAGGAAATTAACATTGATGCTATACTAGTGACTGATCTGAAGATTATAGTCACATTTCTTGTTGGCTCACTCATGTCCTTTTTCTGGTCCTGCATTTTATCCAGGATCCCACATTGACTTTAGTCACATCTTCTTAGTCTCCTCTAATTGTGATAATTCTTCTATCTTTCTTTGCCTTTCATGACTTTGACAGGTTTGAACAGTACCCACCGGTATTTTGTAGAATATCCTTCAGTTTGGGTTTCTCTGTTGTTCATTGATGATTAGACTGAGGTTATGCACTTTTGGCAAGAAAATCACAGAAGTGATAGTATATGCTTCTCAGCGCATTATGTCAGGAAGCACAAGATGTTGATATGTCTCATTGCTGTGAGGTTAATTTTGATTATTTGGTTAAGGTAGCATTGGCCAGGTTTCTCTACTTTAAAATTACTCTTTCCCATATGTAATTAATAATTATCTTGAGGGGAGATTCTTTAAGATTATGCAAATATCCTATTGTGCCTCATACTTTCGCCCACTAATTTTACCACTCATTGTTGATTCTCTACGTGCCTTTTAAATACGAGGGTTCCTTAGGGCTTGGTCCTGGAACCTCTCATTGAGGTACCATCTAAATGCTGCTGGCACCTGCAGCTGCACCTCCAGCCCAGCGTCCTCTTCTGAGAGCTCTCCGTGGGTGTATCACAGGCACCTCTCCTAACCACCCCCAAACTCATCTTGTGATCTTTGATGCACAGTACTCCCCAACCTGCTCCTTCTCCAGGCTTTCTATTTCATCAGTTGTCATGACCTGCACCCAGTTACTTGTGTTAGAAAGCTGGGACTTACCCCCGACAACTTCCTCATCCTCATCCCCTACATTCAATTAATCACCAATACCTGTTGACTCTGTCTTTTTAATCCTCCCATTTCTTTCTATGTCCACAGCCAATACCCAGTCCAAACCACAACCGTCTCTACTCTGGACTTTTGCTTTATTTACCCTTGTAACTGGTCCTTTGGCTCTTAGTGTTTCCTCTCTAGTATGCTTTCTACATAGCATCCAATGCAAGTCTGTTTATGTCTCTTTCTTATTATGTAGGAAATGTTATGGAAATCATGGTGACCCATATTTTGAGACGTTATGCAGCCACTGCAAACAATGAGCGAGTTATATACCAGGGGATTTTTTTCGTGTGTGGGACAATCAAATGAATAAATAAATGAATGAGCAACAATGGAAGAAAGAACTACTTTCTTCTTCCTGGTGTTGATAGCTCCAGTGACATGTTGCCCAGGGTTGGGACTAGGGGAGGCAAGTGAGGCACTTGCTTCAGGTGCAAGATTTAAAAGGGCGCCAAAATACTCAATA
>NW_007729466.1:24211-25319 GCF_000696425.1 Galeopterus variegatus
CATTGAATTCTCTGCCTCACATAAGGTGGGCAGTGCTAAAGGAAGACCAGTGGCCACGTGATTCTGGAGAGCAGCCCCCCGCATCTCACTGGACACTGAGCCCAGTGCCCACTCCCAGGATGACTGAGGTCCAGGTTGAGACAGAGGCTCTCTCAGGCGGACTTCTTAGGAAACAGTCCTCCCCGCTGGGAGGAAAGTGGGGTGGTTGGGCAGGAATGGTTCTCCAAAGACAGAACCTCTGCTTTGGGCGTCCTTGTTTGTTACTTGTTTACCTTCTGTCCCTCTTCCTAGTTCACGACACTATCTCCTCCTCTCTTTGCTACTTCAGTCTTAGGAGAGGTAGCAGTTTCAGCCTGTTGCTAATCCCAGGGGGCTCCCCACTCTGTGCTTGTTCTCTTATCCCTGCCCATACATGGGAAGTCTTCTTTCCATTCAGACCTCCTCATTGTCATTGGAACTATCTGGGTTGGACCTCCTTGCTGCTAGTACCCTGATAGATAAACCCCTCTTTCCAGCTAGTTCGACTCCTCTAATTTCATTCCTTGGTGACCCTCAGTTTTCTGTTATCTTACTTNAGTAGAGACAGGATCTTTATTTAAGACCATCTTCACCTCACCCCACCCCAACCCTGGTCCTTCCATTACTAATAGAATAATTCAACTCATCAAGTTGTGATCACTTAGAATATGAGTTCTTGAGGGAAGAAGGCAATGTCTGGAGACATTTCTGGGTGTCATAACTGAGTGGGGAGGGGTATGCTACTGATACCTAGTGGGTCAAGGCCAGGGCTGCTGCTAACATCCTACAATGTACAATACAGCCCCTCCCACAACAAAGAATGATGTGGCTGAGGTTAGGAAACCCCGCATCAGAGGTACTTAAAAAAAATTGCATCCTTGACTTTAAAAGCTCTGCATAACAGGGAAGAATATATCAAGAAGAGTATGGCAGAGTAGTAAACAATCTCAGTAATAGAGATACACAGTTTTTATCTGTTGAAATAAAGTCTGGTTAATCTAAAAAGAAAAATTGTCAAAACTTCTCAGCCATTGAATTCTCTGCCTCACATAAGGTGGGCAGTGCTAAAGGAAGACCAGTGGCCACGTGA
>NW_007729466.1:25749-26141 GCF_000696425.1 Galeopterus variegatus
TTTTTCATATCTTTGGCCTTGTAGTTAGTGGAAATCCATCAGAGATACTAGCAATTGGTTGGCTTAGTATTGCAGGATTTAAAATTTTCGTCTTTTCTCCATCAGTATTTGGGTGGGTAGTTGGGAGGAGCTGGATCAAGATTTTCCAGGAAGATGTTTTTCTTAGGAAGATTTATCATGTTTCTCCCATGAGTCAGGCATTAGTCCAAATGCATTATTATATTTGAAATTGGAGATATTGTTTTGATTTTAAAACTGAGGAAACCAAAATTTGAAGAAATGAAACAAGTTGTCTAGGGTCATAGGACTAATAACAAAGCACAGTTGGGGTTTGAGACCAGGTGTTTTTGACTCTTAGATCTTTTCCTTGCTCCAGGGTGTGATTTTTTTTT
>NW_007729466.1:27272-98127 GCF_000696425.1 Galeopterus variegatus
AGCTAGTTCGACTCCTCTAATTTCATTCCTTGGTGACCCTCAGTTTTCTGTTATCTTACTTGCTCCTTCCAGCTAGGCTGAGTTCTCCATGTCATTAGTGAGGTGACCATGGGCAGGGCTCTGTAATTCCACCAGACTTTGCCTTATCATTTGTTGAACTGAGATTATAATGATCTGGCCTCCTGATCTTACAGAGCAATTTCAACCATCTAAAGAAATAATGTATGCCAGAGCTTTGTAAATTGTGAAGCACTGTGCAAAGCAGAGCTGCTATTACTACTCTCATTTCCCCACATTTACACCAACTTATCACACCTGCTTTCAAAAGCCCTCCCCCATGAATCCTTAGTGAGGTAGGAAGGAGGCCCATTCTTAGATTAGAAAGAAAACAGACTCCAGTAAGCATCACCTTGAGATTAGAAAAGAGGCTAAATTATGAAAATTGTACACATACACCTTCAGCACGTCTCTTCCAAGGGACAGAGTGGTGGAGTATCTGGTCATTCATTAATTTAATAGACATCTACGTACTGAGCATCTTGCATGAGCTGGTACAGGGATGTACAGCCTAGTGTCTTAGCCAGCTTGGGCTGCCATAGCTGAGTACCATAGACTGGGTGGCATAAACAACAGAAATTTATTTCTCACAGTTCTGGAGGTTGGGATGTCCAGGATCATGGTCGTTTTCTGGCGAGGGCCCAACCGTATCCTCATGTGGTGGGGAGAGAGAGAGCTCTGGTCTCTTTCCCTCTTTCTCTTCGTATAAGGTTACTAATCTCATCATGAGAGCCCTCACCCTCATGACCTCGTCTAAAACTAATTAGTTCCCAAAGGCTCCAACTCTAAATACCATCACATTAGGTGCTAGGGATCTCTTTCTCTTCATATAAGGTTACTAATCTCATCATGAGAGCCCTCACCCTCATGACCTCATCTAAAACTAATTAGTTCCCAAAGGCTCCAACTCTAAATACCATCACATTAGGTGCTAGGGAGTCACCATATGAATTTTGGGGGGACACAATTTAGCCATAACACCTTTAGGCTGGTTATACCATTATCTGGGGAATTTGCTAAAGTGCCAGTTCTCATGCCCATCCAGAGATTCTGTCTCGGCATGTCTGGGGTGGGATCAGGGACTCTGTATTTTAATACACACACTGTGCACGTCCAATGCAGATGGGTCACCATGTGAGAAACACCGGATATAATTGTTAAGAGGATACTGGCTCTAGTCTTTGCAACCTGGGTGACCTAGCCCAGAGTATGCTCCATTGTCTCTGAGGGACTCAGTTTGTTCATCTGTAAAATGGAGAGATAGTAACAGCACCTCACTTCTTATAAGGTTGCTTTGAGGGTTAATTTAAAATGATTATTTAATTATTCATCATTATCAAGTATTAATTAGTTAATTATTAATTATTCATTAATGTACACAAAAGTGCCTGCAAATCTTAAATGCTTTTTATTTGCTGCCATCATCACCAGTATTATCAGAGTATTTTCCTGCCCTTTGCATTATCTTGTAACCACTATCTTGGCCCCCTTTTGGTGTCTGAAAGGACCTTCTGTGCTTGGTCAGGAGCAAGTTCCTCCTGATGCCAAGTGAGCAATGCTTTGCTGTACACAGTAGCACCCACCTTTGGTAGGATGGCTTTCACCATACTGTCATTTTTCTTATCCACAGATCAGACAGAACAGAACTGGGCCAGATTTTGCCTCCCATGCTGTCAATAAAGGTATGGTTGACCTTTGTTTTTCAAATGCTCTGAGTTTCTTCTTGGCTGAGTTAACTTCGTCCCCTCCTGAGACACTGGGCAGGAATTGTAGCTCATCCCTCCTGGAGCCACCAGATGGCAATGTTTCCTTTGTCATTGCCCAGAGCGCCCTGCATCCCTCCTCTAGTTTCTGTACCCAAGCTTCCTGCTCCTCAAGCCCAGGTATTCCTGCCCAGGGCAGAGGGCACTGTCAAGTCATGGTGTCCCCATGGACCATCTTTGGGAAGTAAGTAGGACAGCTCCAGCTTCTCAGTAGAAATCTAATGCCCCTGTGGGCATAAAGATTACGTTCAGAGCTGACCCAACGAAAGCAACTTTCCTCACTTCTAGATGGCCGGGCCATTGTTTGCTAACAGCTTTGGTCTGTTTTGAGGACTGTGCCCTGCGGCAAACAGAAGTCAAACAATTGGTACCAGGCTTTAGTTGACTTTCACTCCTCTCTTCCTTATCTTCGGATAAATAAAACCCTAACAGTTAGCCTCCAGACATGAGTGCAAATCTACTTCTCTACAATATTTGAAGTGCAAAGAGAATTGTCTGAGAAGAGAAGCAGAAGGCAGGCCAAACCCTCTGATTTGTTACTGAGAAAGGATGTTAGGTAGCCATTCAACCTTAGCCCCCTCAGAGGTAATTTTCCTACAACTTCCCTGACGCTGACTAAGAGCTGCAGTCCCCTTTATAACCACCTATTTCTCAGTGCTGCTCTCGTCCACCTTTGCTTTAGGATATAGACCTGGACTATTGCTTAGAATCCCCAAACTGGGCCATTTACCTCTCTATTGTATTGACCTCCATGGATTTTTTTGTGCAGGTGTCATTTGTAACTCATCCCAGTAGGTGGCACGGTCGTTTCCATGACATTAGGTATGGCCATGTGGGTTTGAATCCTGGCATCATTTATTCCTTCTGTGTTCTGGTTACATTATTTAGTCACTCTGACCCCAAGTTGCCTTATCTTTAGAACGGGAATAATAACAATGTGTACATAGTAGGTTGTTGTGAAACATAAATGAGATAACACATGTTAAGCACTTGGAAAAACGTTTGGCATATGTTACAGAAAACTTCATTACATGACAGCTTTGTCAAATGATCCCCACAAGGAAGGAACTCAGGAAGGGAAGTAAGAGAAAGAGACAACAGGTGTGAATAGCACCCTTGGAATAGATCTTGAGATAATAGAAATAGATGCCATTTAGAGGAAAGTGATAACGGTGAGCATTTGGACTGGAACCATGAGGCTGGGGCTGCCAGCCACTCAGTCTCATCTTAGAGACTGCTGGTGAGCCATAGAAGTTGAGCCTACTGTGGAAAGACTTTACTGGCTTTAAGGTGTGTGAGTGCATGTGCTTGTGTGTGTGTGTGTGTGTGTGTGTGTGTGCGCGCGCGTGCGCACATGTGTCTCCCTCCCATCCTACATTCTCTGTTCTGGGCATTCAAAATTACTCATTATCCTCTGTGCTTCTTTTCCACACATCCCTTCCTTTTCCCATGCTACTGTCTCTGCCTAATAATCTTCTCTCTTCTCTCTCAGGAAAGCCCCACTCACTCTTCAAGGCCCACTCCAATGTCTCTCTGTCCTGAGGTCTTTCCCAAGTCCCCACAGTGCATCATTCCCTTTTCCATACTTGTTTAGCTGGCCCTACACCTCCAGGCTCTAAGAGTGAGTACCTTCTTGAATTTGTGCCCGAGGTTGCTCACAGCACTCTAGTCCTGGTCTTGCTGCACTTAGAGCATTTCAGAATTAAATTGCATGGTAATTGAAATAATACCACTAAGAACATTTTTGTAAAAAAAAAAAAAAGAAAGAAAGAAAGAAAGAAACAAAAAAACAAACCCCCAAACCCAAAACACAAACATTAAATATAGGCTCAGAATCCCGATCCCCATATCCAGTTTTGGAATGGGGTAGCACCACTGTTATCTATCTGGAATACTTCCCTGCAGACTTTTTGCTATTGCACTTTCTATTTTGTGCACATCAGCTTATCTTTAGTACTCTTCACATACCCTGATAACAACATTGATTGCATTATGTGGAGTGTTGAGGAAAGTCCTGAGGTCTTTCCCAAGTGAGGTCTTTCCCACAGTGCATCATTCCCTTTTCCATACTTGTTTAGCTGGCCCTACACCTCCAGGTTCTAAGAGTGAGTACCTTCTTGAATTTGTGCCCGAGGTTGCTCACAGCACTCTAGTCCTGGTCTTGCTGCACTTCAGAATTAAATTGCATGGTAATTGAAATAATACCACTAAGAACATTTTTGTAAAAAAAAAAAAAAAAAAGAAAGAAACAAGAAAACAAACCCCCAAACCCAAAACACAAACATTAAATACAGGCTCAGAATCCCGATCCCCATATCCAGTTTTGGAATGGGGTAGCACCACTGTTATCTATCTGGAATACTTCCTTGCAGACTTTTTGCTATTGCACTTTCTATTTTGTGCACATTGGCTTATCTTTAGTACTCTTCACATACCCTGATAACAACATTGATTGCATTATGTGGAGTGTTTTGTGTCCATACCTGTCTCACCCAATAGACTACAAGCTATTAAAAGGCATTTGTGTCCATACCTGTCTCACCCAATAGACTACAAGCTATTAAAAGGCACCAACTGCATCTTTATTAATCCTTTTATCTCCAGGACCCAACACTGAGCCAGGCACATAAGGAGGGTGTTTCTGTCGGTACCTGCCTTGCAAACAAGAATGGTTGAGTGTGTGCATGCGGGTGTGAGGTAGGAAGCCTTTTATCTCCAGGACCCAACACTGAGCCAGGCACATAAGGAGTGTGTTTCCGTCGGTACCTGCCTTGCAAACAAGAATGGTTGAGTGTGTGCATGCGGGTGTGAGGTAGGAAGGAGAAAATCATGAGAGGAAGGTTTAATTGGTGTGTCACCCTCTGTGTTGGCTGAAATTCCCAGAAGATGTCTCAGATCTCTGCAGAAGTTGCAAGAAAGGGCAAGGTTGGAGTGCGCAGCTGAGCAGAACATTGAGTTAAATGCAGGCACTGATCCTTGAAAGGCCTGGCTCATCCAGGGAGAGAGAGCAATGCAGAGGGTACAGCATGCACGTTGGCAAAACTTCCTGGCCCGAGGTTCTGTTAAGATTTGCTTGGTCATTAAGATTCAACGGGCAGAAGCAGAGTCTGTCTTGTAGATGCCTGTTGAGAATAGACTGTACAAGAGATGATCTGGACGCTATGAAAGACTTGTGAATTATGTCTCAAAACCTAGGGGAAAAAATGGTGCGAAACGGCTTTTGTTATTAGAGGTGTATTTTATTACCTTAGTTTGAAAGGCTGTTTGCAGATGGGAAATGCTTTCTCCAGGATCTTGCCCACAGGTGGAGAAGGTATTCTGTATTTGTAGCCCGTCTCCTTTGCTATTAATCATTCTGAGTCTCTCATCCTCTGCAGATGTCATGGGCCTCTCTATTTGAAGACTTTATCGGTATTTATCTTGTAGCCTTTAATAAATCATTTGCTGATCGTGTGTGGTCCAGGATATTTTACATGAGTGGAACACCACCCGATCCCTACCTTACTACATTTCTTTGACATGTCGGTATGACTTCTCTTCTGGCTCCCTCCCTCAAATGGGAGCTAGAAAACTGGGGAAACAGGAGCTAGAAATTGGCTATCTTAAAAAGATTGCTTAGGGAGAAGGGGAATTTTACTTAATCTAATTATCTATAGTCATTATTTTATCAGAGGATGCACATTAAAGCAGAAACATTTGTGAAAATAGAATAGCACAGACCACTGAAAAGAAGTTTGCCTTTCAATGGGGGTGCCCTTCAATCTGTATCCCACCCTAGGGTCTTTCCAGTTTATAGTAACTTCTGAACTAGGGGTCAGCATCTAGCCCATGGGCCACGTCTAGCCCACCTCCAATTTTGTAAGTGAAGCTTTATTGGAACAGAATCATAGCTGTTTTTTTGATGTATTGTCTCTGGTTGCTTTTCCAGCCACAACAGCAGAGTTGAGTTGTTGCAAGAGAGACCATCTGGCCTGCAAAACCTAAAATCGTCACTATCTGACCTTTTATAGACTAAAGCTTGCTGGCTTCTGTTCTAGACATTTCATGGATAGTATCAGTGGGTGGTGGTGCCCTATCTCTGCCCCAGAGGTCCTCCAGTCCTCCAACATGTGCCACAATTCTGCAGACAAATCTGTCAGGTACTCTAGCTCATATGCCCACGTGAATGCCTATGTGCACGCATTTGTGCATACATGCGTGTGATGTGTAGGTATGCACCTGGTGCAAGGGGAAAATCTGGAGGGTGTACACCAAGCATGTGAACAACGGCCATCTGGGAGGTAGCATTTTACGTTATGTGTCCCATTATGTGTGTGTACTGTATTTTCAAGTCTTTCTGCAATTACCATACATTATGTATACAAAAAAAGAGCAGCAACAGCAGTGACAAAATCCTTCTTTCTTGTGTTTCCTAGTTCTCTCTGTGTGTTTTGTGGTAATGACGTCATGTCCCCATAAAGGAGCTGACCAGGGAAGTGTCCCTTGTAGTTGTGAACTTAAGGAGCGCCCTGTGATATGTGAGCATGTGACCACTGCTCCCCTTACATGAGGAGAATGAGCAATTACAGTTATCTTTTTGGCATTAAAACAAAAGAAAATAATGAAATAGGTTTATACACATACACACATATGCATACATATGAGGGCACTTCAAAATTTCGTGGAAACCTTTTTGAAGTACCCTCATATATATGTGTATATATATATACATATATATTTTTCCTTCATCTGTCTCCCTGTTCCTGTGCACTATTTCTCTCGCTTCTCTGCATTTATTATCTTTTCGTAGCCTACAGATGGCAGTTGTAAGTCAATGGTTTTGGGAAAAATGAGGAAACCTTGAAAAAATATTTTTTGAAAAGAATGCATTCATTTGTAAGTCAGAAGGCACGGAAAGCGCAGACCAGGTTTGCTTGCTCCTGGAAGATTTGCTCCTGGGACGTCTTTGGAGACCACACGAGGGCCCTTATGCTCCCCTGTTCTTGCTGCATGAGCACTGCATCAGGCACAGTTGAATATAGAAATCTAACAGCCTTTCCATGTTTTCTTTTAAATACAAACTTTCAAGGACAAGGTCATGAGGACCAGCCATCACATCCAGGATGTGGGCTATTCCTGCCTAACGAGCAAGCCCGACTGGGTGCAGAGGTGTGTCGGTGTAGTTATGAAAACACGTGCCTGCATGCTGCCCTGGAATACTTGTACATTCAAGGGTGGGCAAGAATAATGCTCTTACACCTCAACCTTTCATTTTATCCTCAGACTTGGGTTGTGAGACCACAAAGGGAGTATGACATCATGGCTCCAGGTGCCTCCAAGCGTTGGTGCTGGGTTGTGCTGAAGAACTTGGGCTGAATCAGAATCTGCTTTTGCTAAACCCTTTGGTCTGTGGGGTGCAAGACAAGGTGCACCTTTTGGGTTAAATGAGTAGGTGCTACATTTGGGCAACTCCCACATCCTTTGGATGTCACCCCACAGCCAGTCGACTGTCCACTTAGCAGAGGCCCTGAATAGAAATACTGGCAGGAATCAGAGCCAAGATTTCCTTTCTCTCTGCATCCTGGCAAGGGTTGTAGAGGGTCAGAGTAATGAAAACAGAAAGTTTTAAGCAAAACACATGATGCCTTTTTAGGTTGATTAGTTCACTTTCTTTCTTTTTTAAAAAATTTTGTCAATATATAACATACTTGATTTTTGTGTCCCTTTGCCAATTCCTCCTTCCCCCTTGCGAAGAGTTCATTTTCTAATAAAGCCAATATTTTGGAGCACCATCTATATGCCAGCTGTAGTGACATAAAGGACCTTTATCCCTGACTACATCCAAAACTCTCCCTCGCTCCCACCAACACATACATTCGGGGTCCCCAGGCTTATCCTGTTCTCTTACGCTTTTTCAAATTGTCCCTTTTCCTCTTTTGGAGGCTGCTGCCACCCCCAATTAATTTCTAATTATCATTTAAAACCACTTTCTAGATGTGGGTGTCCACGTCTTCCAGGAATCTGTCCTAAAGCCATCTGGACTGGGGCAGACGACCTCTGTCATGACGTGCTCACACTGTGTCCTCTGCGCGCCCCACCTTACTTCTGAGCGGTGATGATCATCTTTCCACAGCAGCTCCATGCCTGGAAGAAGATGGAAAGAGAGAAGAGCAGATCCTGATAGCCGTATGTTCGGCTGTTAACATAAATTTCTCATTCAATCAACAACAGAAGCCTCTGATGAAGTCCTTCTTACTCTATTCTACCGCTGAGGAAAGTCACAGAGATGAAAAACTGTTTAGCCCAGAATTGTACCCAGTGGCTGAGGTTAGGACTATTTCTGCCTGATTTTAAAGCTCGTGGTCTTTCTACTGTGTCATATTTTTTTCTGGTGTTTAGCAGAGGCAAGGAGGGAATAAGGAAGGTTACAGTGTAATAAATTAGGAGGAAAGAGATGCATTAAGACGCCCCAGTGCAATGTGACCATGTACCATGCTAGAAGGATGTGCAAAGGACACAGCTGGTGACATAGAAGAAGTGTTCAGCTCTGCCCCCCAGACCCAAGCGTGCTGGACACATTTCTCAGAGATGGAGAGGACCACGATGAACCTCGAAAGGGAATAATTCAAGCATAGAGGAATCGCTTATATATATATTTTCTTTTTGGTTGAAAATAAAAAAGCAGAATTGTTTTTGTTTTTGCTTTTGTTTTTTAACCTGGAAATTTACTAAGAAAAAAAGGAGTCTTGGGGTCCTCCTAGTTTCAGAGGCAGGGCACATGTTCCCGTGTGTGGGCGGCGAGGATACTGAAACCCAGATACCGGTGTGAACTCAGAGACCCTAACAAAGCTTTGCTCCCCTGTTCTCCTGCCAGGACCGATGCGCTTCCATTTCCCAATTGAAAACATACTTAACAGGGACAGGTTTTTGGCAGCAGCAAGGCATTCGCCAGGTTCAAGTCATTACCCTGGAAAGGGAACAGTCAATATTCCAGCGTAAAGAGTTGAGCTCAACTTCTCTCGGAAAGAGCCCTCGCCTTGTCCTCCACCCACCTTTCCCAGAGGACTCGATTCTTTCAACTGAAATAGTCATCTCTTTATTGCACCAGGGCGCTTGCGAGGTTATTATGTGGGATTTCTGGAATGAAGTCCTTATTGGAAGCAGCAGCTTCCTCCTCTGTCCTCCCCCTCCAGGAACTTGTGGAATGTGATTTTCCGTTTGCGAATCGAATCTGCATTTGGCTGGAGCAATTTTCTTTACTGGGGACTGTATTCTGTCTGGGCTCCATTCAGCTTTCTTAAGAAAACCCGTTGCTTCTGTTGATTTGGTTGTGTGGATGCGGAAAGTTGTGAATTGAGCCAATTATCTGAAAAGTGTAAGCTCCGAAGATTTCAGCTCAGAGTGTCTAGAAAACTGAGCCAATGATAAAAATGTTTGAGCTGGGGGCTTGCATGTCTCTTCTTTAACCACTCTCTCATGTCACAGATAGGGAAACTGAGGCTCAGAGAAGGGCAGGCACTTGATCAGCATCTCACAGAAAATTGCTAGCAACTTCTATATTAGAATCTTTGCCTCTATATCCAAGTTCATTTCTGCCTCCCTTCTTTTTCTACATGTCTCTGTATCACTCCTGCAAATATTTTCCTTCCAGGTCTAAACCCAGTGAGTGGGACAACAGGGTACAGAATTCTGGGGTTTCATCCTTTTCTGGCTAGTTCTTGTGACAGGGAGTAGCACTGAATGAAACAACCCAGGCTGGACTCTAGGCCCCAGGTTCACTCACAGATGCTGCGTGAAGGAGGCTGGAATTTGGAGCCAGGGCAGACTTGGGTTTGAGCACCAGCCCAGTCACATAGGACTGTGGGGCTTGTGCCATATTGCTTCCCTTTTCTGACAGCCTGGTTTCCTCATCAGTATGTTCAGCCTAATGGCACTGTCCTCATGGGATAGTTGTAAGGTATAAATGAGAGAATGTGGAAAATGCTTGGTTGGTACCATTGTGCTGGCTACATGTCGGCTGCCTCTCCTCCTCCTCCTGCTCCTCCTAAGATGCAGATTTGTCATCTTAATTATGTTTATTTTTGAGATTTTATGGACCTTGAGGGTATAGTAAGGCAGAGAAAGAGGGGAAAGGAAATATCTATTGATCATCTATTGTGTGCCAGGCTATATGCTTCTGGAACCATCTTGTAATTAACACCAGGGTGTTTTTCACAGGAGAGGGAAGGCGTGGTAAAATCTTCATTTGATAGCTCTTGTGTTTGGCCAGTCACGTACACACATGAAGTCCATGAGAATGTTAAAACAGGCCTTGAGTTCCGTTGGAATTTTATATTCGGACCCAAACCAAATCCTAGAGAGCAGAGATGCAAGAGTAGCTACTTAGTTGGCAGTATCTCGTCCCTTCACCTGAGTTTGGACAAACTTGGGTTTCCCCATGTGACTTAACTCTCTTGTTCATGTCCACCTGCCCCCAAATTCAGCTTACCCTCTGGCATGGATTGTCAGCTAGGCACCAATTGGCCATTGGGTGGGCAAGGTGGGAGGCGTGTGCCAAGATTAACCTCCCCTTGGCATATTTCAAGTGAGTGCTTGTGTCCAAAGGATCGTTCTCTCTCTTTCAGCCTTGACCTACAATCCTGAAGACCAGGAAGGGGGAGGGAAGGGAGAAAACACAAAACCTGTCCTTCATACTCCATGTCTCTACACATGACCTCATTTATAACCCATGAGAGAGATTTATTGATGAGGAAAGTGAGGTTCGGAGAACTTATGCAACTCGCTCAAGGCCACGTGGTTAGCAGAGTCAGATTTTGAGTATAATTTTTTCTGACTTCAAAGGCTGCATCTTTGTCTCAGCAATCCAACCTCAGTGCTGGATTTCCATAGACTTGTGTTTGAATGTCATAATGTAATTTTGAATAAGCCGAGTTTGTATTTGGAAAATAAAATCCAGAAAGAAGGCCTGTCTGCTTTAGATCTTTGTATTAGTCTGCTTGGCTGCCATACCAAAATACCACACTATAGATGCTTAAGCAACAGAAATGTATTTTCTTACAGTTCCAGAGGCTGGGAAGTCCAAGATCAATGTCTAACATGGTTGGTTTCTGTTGAGGGCTCTCCTCCTGGCTTGCAGATGGTCGTCTTGCTGTGACCTCACATGGTGGAGAGAGTGAGACCTCTGGTGTCTCTTCCCCTTCTTAGAAGGGAACCAGTTGTATGGGATCAAGTCTCCTTCCTTATGACCTCATTTAACCATAATCATTTCCTTAAGGGCCATTTCTCCAATGCAGACATATGGGGGTTAAAGCTTCAATGTGTGAATTTTGGAGGGACACAAACATTCGGTCCATATAACCTTCATGTTGGTTGTTCATAGCATTTGACATAATTTTCAATTATAGGTTCTTTGTTTTTCTGGTGGCTGTCTAGTGTGGGGATCTGAACCCATGACCTCGGTGTTATAAAGCTGCATTCTAACCAACTGAGCTAACTGGCCTACTCTAGATTATAGATTGTGATCATAACCTTCTTAAGAGGAATAAAGCCTATCTGCAAAATGAGGAAAGGTAGGGAGAGAGAGTGGTGAGAGCATTTTTAGGAAAAGCAGGTCTTATTTGAGGCATTGTCCCCCTGATTTTGGGAACCCCAGTCCCAATATCTTGCTCTATTTGCTCTGGCTCTGTTTATATCCTCCTGACTTGCTTTTCCCAAATTGTAAGTAAAGCAGTTAGCGCTGTGTTAGGATATGCTAAATGCATGTGAATATTAACTATTATTATTCCCTATCTTGTCATGGTAATTATTAGTGCAGTTAACTAAATACTTTCAGATCTCCCCCTACCCCCATTGCAGGAACAAGGTAGCAGGCATTTCTAGCTTCTTGTGAGTTATATATGATTATGGAACCTGCTTTGGCCAATGAAATGGGAATGGAAGTGATGCATGTCATTTCAGGTAGAAGCTTTAAAAGCCAGTGCATGACCCAACCACCCTCCTTACCCCTCTGTTACTACAACCAGCAGAGCTCCAGATTGTCCCAGAGGAAGAAGAACAGTATACAGCAGAGTCCCCAGGTGGCTGGCCATAGACATGTAGCATGAGAAAAAACACATCTTACTGTTTTAAGCCACTGAGACTCTGGGGTGATTGTTATTGCAGCATCACCTAGCTTATCCTGGCTGCTCCCTGCTGCAGACCGAACACTCCCTCCTGCTTACACTGTGGGCCTTGAATCATTCAGCACCTGGGGTTATTCAGCACCAGTTTTTCATTACTAAAAAGAACATTGCTAGTCATTGAAAACTCCTCATATACCAGATCCAGATTTGGACTTTGACTTCTATTATCTCATGTAAGCCACACAATAACGTTGTGAAGTAGGTGCTATTATCCCATTTTTCAAAAGAGGACACCAAGACTCAGTGATGAAAGTATGTTGTAACAGGAGACACAACCAGGGAGTGAGTTAGGTCTCAGGCTCACATTTTCCCAGCTCAGATGCCCATAGGATTCCCACGATGGCACACTGCTTTTCTTTTCTTTTCAGGTGAATGCTGGGTGTTTGGACCTCTGCATCAGGGTCTGAGCTGTCAGCTAATCAAAAGCTATCAATCATCTAATCCCAGAACTGGCGAACCATGGAACATGGATGAAATCTGGACTGCTGCCTGCATTTATAAATAAAGTTTTATTGGGACATAGCCATTCATTTACAAGTTGTCTGTGGCTGCTTTCAGGCTCTAACAGCACAATTGAAGAGTTGCAACTGAGACCATCTGGCCCACAAAACCTAACCCCTGATCTAGGCTATGCATCATTTGAAAAATTAGGAAACTGAGACCCAGAGAAGTGAAATATATATTAAAACAGAGAATTATTTTTACACAAAGCTATGGATAATGAACCAACAGGCATAAGAAAATAATATTCAGGGCCTATATGTATAACTATTCTAAAATTATATGATTCTAACATTTATTTCTCTCCACATGAAAAAATGTATGGTTACATTTTCGCTTTTTTTTTAAAAAAAAAAAAAACATTTTTGTTAATCTTAATAGGGATTAAAAAAAAAAAAAAAAAAAAAAAAAAAAAAAAAGCAACTCCACTCCTGAATTTATTTGCAGTGAATTCTTATATTAGTTGAGACCATATGTCATTTACGGCATCATCCCTGTTTCATTTCATTTGATCTTATATCATGAGCATTTCCCATGTCATTAACATTTTTCATAAATGTAATTACTGATAGTTTCATAATATTCTGCTCTATAGAAATGCCATAATTTATATAATCATTATAATATTTTAAGATTTTTTTTTTTGGTTTTCCATTATATTGAAAAAAAATCTCTGTCCACACTTCTGAATTTTTCTTGGCATAGATTCCTCGAAGTAGAATTCCTGGCCAAAGTATATGGATGTTTTAATGGTCTTGATTCATTTTATAAATTTCTTTTCAAAAGGATCATCTAATTTATATTCCACCTTGAGGATGAATTTGAGTGTAGTAACAGTACCTGAAGTATAGCATTGTATTTTGAGACTTTTCTATGACAGTCTGTAAATACAGTGTTTCATTTTTGTCCTAATCAGCATGTTTTGATCACCATTCAAGGTGATTTTTTTCATAAGATTCTAGCTATTTGTGTTTCATGCTCTGAAAATACTCCATTTTAATTACAGTCATGCAACTCATAAAAACATTTAGGTCAGTGCTGGATATAATGCTTATCCCATAAGACTGTAATAGAGCTGAAAAATTCCTATCACCTGGTGATGTTGCAGCCATCGTAGTGTAGTAGCATACACATCACTCATGTGTTTGTGGTGATACTGGCTAGGAGCAATAGGCTATATCACATAGCCTAGGTGTGTAGTAGGCTATACCATTCAGGTTTGTGTAAGGACACTCCATGTTGTTCACACAAAGACAAAATCACCTAATGAGGCATTTCTTATAACACATCCCTGCTGTTAATTGACGCATGACTGTATATGCCCTTTTATAGTGATTTCAAAATACTTTTAGAACTTCCCTTGATCTATTTATTAATCAGTTTCATTGATTAGTTCTATTTTCATTTGTTAGTGTTTTTAAATTGGTTCAAAATGGTCCATTCTGTCCATATCCTCAGCCCTTATCCCTTCCTGTCCCTTTACCCCACACTGAGGATTCTACTATCTGCATTTCCTGATCTCACCCCTGTTCTCTTGGGCTACCAATGCCTTTGCAAACTGCATGGTGCTGAGTATGCTGATGTTGTTATTGCTCAACCACAGCCTCACATGCAGCCACTTCATGGCATTTTTGACAGCTGCATTGCCTTGACCTTCCATTGCTTCCATCTGGCCAATCTCAAATGTTCAGGAAACACATCTCATGTTTTAGGTGTTGTAATACTTATAGAAAGTCTCAAAAATGGAACCATTCAATGAATTTATTTGACATATAGTCATTGTATTAGTCCATTTCTGTTGCTTATAACAGAATTCCTGAAACTGGGTAATTTATAGGGAAGTGAAATTTATTTCTTACAGTTCTAGAGGCTGGGATGCCCAAAATCCAGGTAACACACCTGATGAAGGCCTTTTTCTTGGTGATGACTCTCCATAGGGTCCTGTGGTGACCAGGGTATCACATGGCAAGAATGGGCTGTGTAAGAGAGACCTAAGCTTCTCATTGCTCTCCTTATAAAGCCATCAGAACCACGCCCATTACTCCATGAATGGATCAATTCGTTCACCAGGGCACAGCCCTCATAATCTAATCACCTCTTACAGGCCCACCTTTCGAATACCAAATTGGATTTCCCAGCCTCTTAACATTGTTCCAATGGAGATCAAGTTTCCAATGTATGAAATTTTGGTGGACACATTTGCCCCATAGCAATCATTGAGCATCTGTTATGTGTCAGGCACCATTCTAAACATTTGGTCATTATGTCCATAAAGAGATACCACTACTCTCATAGAGCTTGCATTCTGTTGGAGAGACACAGTAATCAATGAACATAATAAGTAAATTAGTTGCAAGAGCTGTGGAGAAAGAAAAAGCAGAGCAAAAGAAATCAGAGATGGGAAGGTGGTTGCAGGTTAGCCTTCTTTGAAAAGGTGAGATTTGAGAGAAGACTTAAAGCAGTTGAGGGGGATAGCTGTGTGCTATCTAGCGGAAGAGCATTCCAGGCACAGAAAGCCCTATACTGTCCCTAAGGTTGGGTGTACCTGGTGCATTCAAGGAACGGCCAGGAGGCCAGTGGCTGGAGTGGAGCAATAATGGGGAAAGATCATAAGAGATAGAGCCTGAGGATTAAGAAGCAGTCCAGACCATGTAAGGCCATTCCAAGGAGTGTGGATTTTACTGAGTGAAGTGGGAGGGGTGGGGGCAATCACAGTGCCTTGAACAGGGATGAGGCTTGATTTAACTCAGGTTTCAAAAGGACCACTCTGGTTGCTGTAATGAGAAGATTCTAGGAGGTACGAAGGAAGAAGTTAGGCACCAATGCAGTCCTGGTGTAGAGATGCTGGTAGCTTGTTGCAGGGTGGCAGCAGTGGAGGTGGGGAGATGTAATCAGGTTCTAGACATATTTTGAAGGTACAACCAACTTAGTCTGCTGCTAGACTGGATGTGAGATTCTTAGAGAAAGAGAGAAATCAAGAATGACTCTAAGGCCTTTGACATTAGTAGCCGACAGGAAGGACTGCCATCAACATCAGCTGAGATGGAGAAGGTTATAGGAGAAGCAGGCTTTGGGTTTAAAGACTGGGGGTTGCTTTTGAACACACTGTATGGGAGATTTCTAATTAGGATTCCAGAAGGAGATGTTGGGTAGCCGGAGTAGAGTGGATTTCAGGAGAGAGGTCTGGCCTAGCGATAGAGTTGGGAGTTGCCAGAGTATAGATGGTATTTAAAAACATCAGAGTGTATGAGATCCCAAGGGACCAAGTACAGCTAGAGAATGATCAGCTCCTCTACAAATTACTGTGCTCTGATATCAGCTGGACTCTGTGTGCAGACTGCTAATTTGCTTTTTCCTTGACTTACTAGCTCTGTGCTTTTTAATCTGGGGTCTGAGTGCTGCCAAGAGTTACTTAAAAGATTATATAATGCCGTATGCTCTGTATCTTTCTGAACCTCGTATATGATTTGAAAAAGTTAGAAAAAATGTTTATGTTAAAATTACATTTTTTTTTTTGTCTTTTTTTTTCGTGTCCGGCAACGGATTGCAACCCTCAGTGTCGTGCCCGCACCAGACCGGGACCGGCAATGGGATCGCAACCCTCGGTGCTGTGCCCGCACCTCGCTCAGCCAGTGAGCGGGAACCGGTCTGTATGTGGGATCCGAACCCTCGGCGGGAGCGCTGCTGCGCTCCCAAGTGGCGCACTGTAGCAGTGCGCCACCGGGCCGGCCCTAAAATTACATTTTATAGGGCCGGCCCCATGGCTCACTCGGGAGAGTACAGCACTGGGAGCGCTGAGGCTGCGGGCTCGGATCCTATATAGGGATGGCCAGTGTACTCACTGGTTGAGCATGGTGCAGACCACACTGTGCCAATGCGATCCCCTTACTGTTCAAAAAAAAAAAAATTACATTTTATAGAGTAGCATACAAATATTTTTTTAAAAAATAAAACACAATTTTTTAAAGAAAACGTATGCTTTTTCTAGGATTCCTCCACTCCCTAATTTGGCCAAAACTTGGAGGATTGTGTTCCTCAGGTCAGAAGTACTAAGGTAGAGAGTTAGGGGCCTGACCTCATCTACTCCCCACAGCAGGAGAAGCCCCGATTAACACCCACATTCCTCATCTTGTCTTTAGGTCTTTTGATCGTTTCTCAAGTCAAATCTTTCTCCTGGAAGTTTCTAAAGCATGCAATATAAACTCTAAAATAAAATTTCAAGGAAAAGGCAAACATGGTTTGGGTCATGGAAGCACCCTTATAATAAATGTGTGGTCTTTTATGGTGATGATTTTGTAATTAGCGTTCCTTCGATGTGTGATTCTTGGGATCCATTTGTTAAAAATGCAACTTTAGGACGTTGAACTTACATTTCATATAACTTGATTTATCTTCACAGTTTTCACAGTTTGCATGCATTAAAATTTTAGCCTCTCATACAGGAAACACACCAGCAAAATGGGGAAACCAAGAGATCCAGGAAAGAGTAGATCCAACTTAGAAGAGCAATGAAGGAAAGTCCTGGGTTGTTCACCACTGGGTTAGATAGAAACAAAAGAATGAATGGCTTCAGAAAGGAGATACTGTGTGGAGAAAAGCTTTGCTATGTTCTTGAGACACTAGAAATGCTTAAGGATTTAATAAAGACAAATAGTGGAAAGAGAACAGAAAGGCAATTTAAAACTCCATGAAAAGCAAAAAGCGATACAGGCAGAGCAATATTATCATCGCACCCTGCTTAGCTTGATCAATCACCCTCACAGAGGAAGCCTGAACTTGTTTTTAATCAAGACTCTTTTAGAGCAATGTATATTCTTAGGGTAAACCAACATTTATTGAGCATTGTATTAATATGTTTCTGTTGCTGAAAACAGAATACCTGAAACTGGGTAATTCATAAAGAAATAAAATTAGTTTCTTACAGTTTCAGAGGCCAGGAAGTCCAAAGTCCAGGGAAAACATCTGGTGAGGGTCTTCTTCTTTAGGGTGACTCTCTACAGCAACACAGGGTATCACATGGTAAGTGGCTTGAGCAACAAAAAGCTAACCTGCTCACTCACTGTCCTTATAAAGCCATCAAACCATGCCCATTACTCCATGAATGAATCAATCCATTCACAAGGGTACAGTCCTCACAATGTAATCACCTCTTCAAGGCCCCACCTTTCAATTACTGTAATAGGATTTCTGACTCTCTTAGCACCGTCACAGTGGGGATTAAGTTTCTAATGCATGAACCTCTGGGGGACACATTCAACCCATAGAAAGTATTTGCTGTGTATCAGTACCTTCTTGAATATAATCACTTTTTATAAAATACTCACAACTTCCCTATGGGCTAACTATTACAGTCTCCATTTTACAGTGGCAAAAACTCATATACAGAGACTATAAGAAATTAGCCCCAGGTCATGCAGCCACTTAGTAGCAGATCTGGATTCAAACCCAATCTGCCTGCTTTAAAAGCCCAAGCTCTTTTCCACCCATGCTGTGCTCTCTCCCGAGGTTTAGGCAGAACAGTTGCAGAAATAACTGTCAGCCACCTAAATACTACAGGCACAACCATTGTTTTAGTCATAAATGTTGATTAATAGTAATAGAAGTCCAAACTAAAGCTACCCCAAATTGAGGCATGACATTCATCCCTAGATGATGTGTATTAATTAATAATTAGCCAATTATTCTATGATAGTAATACTAAAGATAGCACTTATTAGAGTCCTTAAATTAGTGGTTTTCAAATCAGGGGTGATTTTGCCCCAAGGGGACATTTGGCAATTACTGGGGGAGTTATCCTGGCTTCTAGCATGTAAAGGATTAAGTTTCTAATGCACGAACCTTTGGGGGACACATTCAACCCATAGAAAGCATCTGCTGTATATCAGTACCTTCTTGAATATAATCACCTTTTATAAAACATCTATGGCCTCTAGCGTGTAGAAATCAGGGATGTTGTTAAGCACCACACAATGCACAAGACAGCCCCACTCCAACTAAACAATAAATTATCCAATTTTCCAGCCCAGGATGTCAGTGACGCTGAGGTTGAGAAATCCTCTCCTAAGTGAAGAGCAATAAAGAGAAAGGCAACAAATACAATTTGGTTAATATGTGGATTCTTTCTCCTTTTTTTTCTCCAAAAGATAATTAAGTTTTTTGAGTGAATATTTGTTTTCCGACCTTATATAGCAGTGTGTTGATATGAAGATGAAAACTAGCCATTTATAACAGTCTGGATAAAGCAACTACCTACTGATCTCTTGCCAAGGTTTAGGTATTAATGAAATGTGTTGATAAGAGGTGTGTATCCTCTGTATGAAGTAGGTTGTGTTTATGTATAGGCTGTTGGTGTCTGTACGTGTGTGTGTGAGTGTGTGTGTGTACACTCTTGCTGGTTTTGATGGAAAGTATAAATTGGCTTTTGGAAAAAGATGCCCTCCACTCCTTCCAACTTTAAGCCTTCACTTCTTCCCATTAGGATTTCCCTTGCAACTTGGCCTCTTTTAAGCTCCCATCTCGTGCATTCTCTCTTCTAATCTAATACCTCCGTGTACATATCTAAACATGATCAGTGACAGTTTTTGCTGCGGGGTGAGGCTTTTACTGACAAGGCCAGTGAGTGCTGATTTGAGACCAGCCATTGTGAGTGACTTCAGCTGTCTCTTCAAGTGACATCCAGCTACTTGAGAAAGGAGCAATGACGAAAGTTCTTTGGACAGAAAACTTTCGCTGACAAGAAGGTGACAGGTCCTTGCACAGCTGGTCTCTGATATGCCTCAGAAGGGGCCCACGGAGTGACTAATTTGAGCTTTGCAGCAGCTGGGAAGAAGTGAAGGGTTCGTGCATTCTTAGGGCTTGGAGAAGTCTGTAAGACAGGCTGGTGTGGACGCGGGCTCAAGGAACCCATTGTTGGTGGGCAACAGACCAGGGAACCCCATCTGTTTAGGACATGAGAACACTGAAAATATTCATGGTGAGTGGATATTTGCCTGCTCAGAATCCATTCTTATTCTGAAAACGGAGCCTCATTTTTCCTTTAGCAAGACACCCGGTCTTTACTCTCATTAGGTTGGGGCCAACCCTGGCTGGCTTCCTGGTTCCAGAGATTAGATAATCAATATAGCCATTTCCTTCATCATGGCAATTAGTTCAGGGAGTGGTAGGTGACCCAAGATGATCCAATGAGACTGGATTGTGTGACTTTTGTCACAATTATTGGGAAAGACATGATCTTTCTCTCCACAGTCATCAAGATGTGGATCTAAGTGAGAAATTTCTAGGAACCACCATGTGGATCAAGTTAGCTAGAGAATGAACCAACAACAAGAATAGAATAGCTGAGAAATGGAGAGAATAGATATGCTAGTTCCTTTTTTTTTTTGATTGGTAAGGGGATCGCAACCCTTGGCATGGTGTGGTCTGCACCACCCTCAGCCAGTGAGTGCACCGGCCATCCCTATATAGGATCCAAACCCGCGGCCTCTGCGCTACCAGCGCCACACTCTCCCAAGTGAGCCACGGGGCCGGCCCTAGACATGCTAGTTCTAATGAAATTATTTGAGCCTTTAATTCAGCTGTGCCAGAAAACCCATCTATCCTGGACTTTTCCATTGCACGAACCAATAAATTCTTGTTTTACCTATAGCTGATTTAAATTGGTTTCTCAATGGAACCATTCCTGATCAATACAAATAGCTACCACTTTTGAGTGCCTGCTATGTGTCACACCCTGTATGTGCATTACACCATTTATTCTCACAGCCACCCTATAAGGTAGGCACTACTGATGTCCCTATTTTAGGAGTGAGAAAATCTGAGACTTGGAGGGATTAGGTAAAACCCATGGGCTGGCAGCTAATAGGGTGGCACTGAAAAGCAAGTTCTGTCTTGTGAACATTGCAGCTTAATCCTCTGTGGAGAGGGCAAAGTATTTCAGGTTCTGGGGCCAGACTGTCTGGCTTTGAGTCTTTTTCTTAACACTTCTTAGCTATTTGCCTCAGTTTACTCATCTGCTAATGCATATAAAGTACTTAAAACAATGTCTGGAACACAATAAACACTCAATGTGTGTTAGCTATCATTATTTTCTGTGACCAGGGAAGAGCTGGGGTGGCTGCTTTGAGGTCAAGACCTAAGCCGTGCTCACTTAGAAAGGGCACCCCAAGAGCCCTGAACACTTATACTGATTGACAAGACCAAAAATTATTTAGCCTATTGATATGAGAGAAGTCTTAAAAATAATGGATGTTTTAACTATGTAACACATCATGTTTCATTTATTAATTTGTTCCATAAGTGTTTATGGAGTGACTACTCAGCACCAGATGTTGAGTTGAACCCAGACATGAATAGATCAGAGTCTTCCCTTCAAGAAGGGAAGAGATTAAAGCACAAGTAATATTAATAGAATGGGAAAGTGTTATGCACTGTAAGAGAGATGAAACAAAGTGCTGCGGAGGCTAAAAGAGGGAGAGGACTTGAAAAAGAAGGATAAAATGAAAGGTTTCAGGAAACAGATGTTGAATAAGTGGGATTTTAATACGCGGAGCTAGGTTGTTATAAGAGAGACAAAAGGCTGAGCCAAACCACAAGGGAGTATGAATCATACTTCTAGATCCTCTTCCACGTGGGAGGAGGTTGTGTGCAACTCACTGTCCAGTGCCATGCCCAAGTCTTCATTTGTGGTGATAAGTCCAGTAACAGGGTCACACTGTTGTGCTGAAGGATTAGATAATCATTAGAGTTCACTTAGAGTTTACTGCATTTTGTGGTCTATTGTTTAGCTCATCAAGACAAGAGAACAAAGCCCATCTGAGCTAGCTCGGCCCAACATAAAGGAGCAGAAAGATGGCTATATGCACTGACTTCTCCTTCCACTGGTGTCCTTTCAATTTGCACAGGAGCCCCCACATTCTAACAGTCTCTAGTGCATCTATATGGTGGTCCCTTCCTTTTCTTTTCTTTCTCAGTAGAATCAGAAAGATGTCTTGGTCCGTTCACTTATGTTGTTTCCTAACATTTACTCTTCCTAGGGATGTAAGACTGGCTCTATTTAGATGTTCTCCATTCTCAGTACCTCCCTGCGTTACCACTGAGGGCCCATCATTTCCTCCTCTTGAGCCAGAGCATCTTTTCTATTTCTCCGGTGAAGCCACAGTCTCTCTATACCACAACTGAAGTCTCAGCAAGCATATTTAAAGGGACTGGATAGGAGGGGAAGGAATGAGGATAGGGATCCTTGGAGGACCAGAAACTCCACAGCAGTGAGCAGAACAGTGTGGTTTAGGCATTGGGGCATGTTGAGAAATAGTGAGAGATTAGACTGAATGAAGGGCAAATAGTGGCAAGATGGTGAACAGCCTTGAATTTCAGCCAAAGAAACTTCCATTATAAGTTCTCAGTGGCCAAATACTTTGGATGTTTTTGAGCATAAGAGTACCATGTTCAGCTGTCCATTTGGGAAAGATCATCACAGCAGCAGTATGGCAGGCAGGACGGTGAAGGTGTGAAGCTAGAGGAAGGGCATTTGGCTGGAAGGAAATCACATTCGTCTTGGTGTTAAGACACTGATGATAGGGATGGAAAGGAGGGAAAGATGTGGGAGATACTGTGGCAAAGAGGAGTCCCACCAAAGTGCCCTGTCCTGCTGGGTTTCTCCTGACTACTGTATATATATCCACAGTGGTTAGAGGTGGCGGATTTAGAATATCCAGAGAAAGAAGTCATGCTGGACCTAGCCCTGCTTCAATGGAGCAACTCATTTTTCCATGATACAAGAACCAGGAACACCGTGCTCTCCTGATTACAGGACTGCATGGTGCATCCATTTGATCATGTTGAGGTTCCTAGTCCCTGACCTTACTCCATGTGTAGATTGGTTAGACTCAGGCTATCTGACCTAGAAATATCTCCTCATCATGAGTTCCTTTCTGTGTACAGCTCTGGATAATCTCACGCAATTTACTTACCAGGTCTGTTGCTTTGTTTATTCATTTTTAAGGTGAGAACAATGGAATTCATCTTGCAGGATTTTGAGGATTAAGTAAAAACATTCGTATGAAAGCATTTAGTAGAGTGCCTGGCATGTAGTAGATACTCACTGTAAGAAGGTGAGTTCCCTCTTTCAGTCCTAGTAAAGGAGCACAAGGAAAATAAGACACTATTCTTGAACTTTGAGAGCTCATGATCTAATAAGAAAGATAAGGTGAAGCAATAAGAAGCAAGACAAGATGGCGTCTCATTTAAGAGTAGGGTTTTCTAGGATGGGCCATGTGTGCTTGTGGGGATCAGAGACTGGTAGGAAAGTAAAGCTTCAAGGAGAAAGAGGGACCAAGCTAGGCCGGGAAGGGTGGTGAGGGTTAGGAAAGACAGAAGAGAAGGAAGATAGTCTCTATCCAGAGGTACAAATGAAGGTGGGTCTAATCCAGACTTGGGTGGAGGGAGCCAAGAGGTGGGCACATTCTCAAAGTCTAGGAGAGCACTGGGCTGGCCATTCAGAGACCTGGGTTCAAGTGCAGCTCTGCCTCCAAATAGCTCTGTGACCTTATTCATGTGCCATCCCTTCTCTTGACTCCACCTGCCTCATCCAACAAGTGGGGCTACAAATATTTGTTCTATGAGGATAAAATTGGATAGCAGATGTGAAAGCAACATGTAAACTTCAGAGCACTGTGCCCTTGTGAGTTGTATGGTTATGCTTGACCTCAACTTTACAGGGACACAAACACTTGGAAGGTATCCTGTGCTCACCATGGGAAGAGGTAAAATTTAGTGCAAAGAACACTTATTTAGCTCCATTCTGACTTTCCATGTGTCCAGCATTCCACTGGTACAAGAATACAAAGATGAATAAGGAAGGCCTGGAACTCCGAGGAGCTCACGTCCTAGTAGATGAGACACACGTGGAACAATTAAACATAACACAGTGTGTACAGCAGATAAATTGGAATGTATCCAAAGTCCATGCCTTGGGTGGATGAGAGAAAGAAAATAGTTGGGGAAGGTTTAACATAGAAGATAGTATTTCAGCTGGATTTTGAAGGATGAGTGGTATTTCACTGGGCTGAGGAAGAGTATTAAGGGCATTCTGCATTGTCCAGTACAGTAACACCAGCCAGCTGTGGCTGTTGAAGTAGCCATTTAAAATGTGATTCGTATGAATTGAGATGTTCTGTATGTATAAAATATATGCTAGTTTTTGAAGACTTAGTACCAAAAAATAGGACATAAAGTATTTCCTTGATATCATTTGACATTTTTATATTTATTAGATATTGAAATGATAATATTTTGAGTGTTTGGGGTTAACTAAAATATATTATAAAAATTATTTTCCCTGTTTTTTTAAAAAAATGTGACTATAAGGAAATTTAAAATTACATAGGAGCCTCTTGTATTTGTGGCTTGTTTTAATTATATTTCTGTTGGATAGTGATGCTCCCAAAGAAACAGTACTTTCAGGGACGGGGCAGGAAAATTATGAGCGAATGTAGAAAACTGGCTGGTGCAGTTGGAGCGTGAAGGCTTCAGATGTGAAGGGAGAAGGGCAGGAAATGTGGCTGAAACGGTGGGCACAGACCAAATCTCAAAAGAAGTGAGAGTGATATCCCGACGGCAATGGGGAGCTGTGGAAGGGTTCAAGTGCAGGGACAGCACAGGCAGATTTATGTTACTCATCTTTGGAGCAAAGGAGCCAGATTGGTGGAAGACATTGAGATGGTGATTGTCCAGTACAGGTGTCCTGTGGCTGCTGTAACCAATGACCACAAACTGGGTGGCTTAAAAAAGCAGGAGTTTGTTGTCTCAGAATTCTGTTGCCCAGAAGTGGGAAATCAAGGTGCCAGCAGGGCCATGTTCTTTCTGGAGGCTCTAGGGTAGAATGCTCTTTGTCTCTTCCAGTTTCTGGTGGTGTCAGGTGTTCCTTGGCTTGGGGCTACATCACTCCCAGTCTCTGCCTCTGTCTTCAAGTGGCCTTCTCCCTGTGTGTCTGTAAGTCTCAAATCTCCCTCTGCCTTTCTCTTATAAGGACGCTTGGCTTTGGATTTAGGGCTAAACCTAAATCCAACATGATCTCATCTTGATATTCTTAATTTAATTAATTAGAACTGTGAAGACTCTCCCAAATAAGGTCACCACATTCACAATTTCCCGGGGTTAGACCTTGGACTTTTCTTTTGGGGGGACTACCTTTTAACCCAATGCAACAGGTGATATAGAGTCCAGAGAAAGACAGGGCAGTGAGGATGGAGATGAGAGAATCTATTGGAATAATATTTAGAAGATAATTAAGATTTATGCATAAAATGGTACAATGTCTGAGATTTGCTTCACAAAATTCCAAAAGTGGGAGGGAAGAGGCTGGGTCTATCAGTGAAACGAGAGTCCCCTGAATCAATCAATAAATTATTGAAGCTGGTGAGTAATGTTGGGGGGGACATGATGCTATCTTCTTTACTTTTGTATGTGTTTGAAATTTTCTGAAACAAAAACATGTCAAGAGGAGACCACAGAGAATGCTCCATTTCCTCAGGTTAACTGCTTATTAATTAAATTTCAGTGTGTGTTAAATGCTCAGAATGTGTCTGGCATTTGCCATGTCTTCTGTTGAGAAATTGTGGGGTAGCCACAGATTTGTTTGCTTTTTCAGTGATACGACAGTCTATATCACCTGACAAATAGGCTTAAAGATTTACTTTGTGTGCGAGCAGCACATCTGTGACAAGATTTTGTTGTAGGATAAATGTCCTTTCATCACAGGCAAGTGGGAAATTCATGTCACCTTGTCCAAACCCAGAGCAATCAAAACCTACAACCAGCCAGGGTCCTGTTGGAAAGAAACAGTTTGTTTTTCTTAATCATCTTGATGCCACTTACAAATAGCCATCAACGACAGAGACCCCCTCCTGACTCCATAAACTCACTGTTGCAGGGAAAGAGGAGCCTATTTAACCAGGGCAAATGCTGCAATAGTTTAATTGTCTTGCCTCCACAGCGGACGGCTGTTATCAGAGCGGAGGTGGGGAATGCAGGACCTGATGAAATATTAAATGCGGACAAGAACGTGCGGGCAAATGTGATTCTGCAGTTTAATCCATATGTTTTTTTCAGATCGTTTCTGGTTCCACTGCAAAGTATGGTCTGAAAGTGATGTCAGAGGAATGGTTTGCTGGGTTATTTAAAAGTCTGCATCCACCATTTACAAGGTATGTTGTTGACAGTTAAAAATGACAAGTCTATTATTCATGTGGTTCCCCTGACATAGATGAGGCTGCTTGAACCTGGAGGCTGTAGATGAAGGAGGAAAACAATGGAGTCTGCAATGTAAACCGGAGCTTAAATGCATCGCAGGCCATTTTGGAAGCTCAATATTGCAATTTTCCTATGAGGGACAACCAGCTCGGGGGACATCTGAGTCCGATGCAAGCACCACTCCGTGAAGTCTCCTTGTTTCCTTCCAATCGTTTATCTCAGCTTGTTTGCTATAATACTTATTTTTGGTTTGCATTCTTCTGACTGAAATGACCAGGAGCACACACCCTGGACTCAAATCCCAATTACCAAATGCTAATCTTGAAGCCTGAGTCTAGCCACTTACCCCCTCTAAGGACCTATTTCACCTCCTTTAAAATAGACACAATACTTTCTAGCTGTTTCAAAAAGTTGTGGGGAATTAAATAATAAAATGCATGTGATACCCTTAGCACAAGATTTCCCCTAGGTGAATCACTCAGTAAATGCTGGTTATCAGTGTGAGAATAAAGAAGTTTATGGGGCCTCAAAAACAGTGAGAGAAGAAAATGAAATATGTCTGCTAAGGTGTGGTTTGCAGGCCTGCAGCTGCAGTATCACCACCAGGGACCTTCTGCAAATTTTGGGCTCCACTCTGGACCAGCTGAATGAGCATCCACATTTTAACATGATTCTCAGGTGATTTGTGTGCACTTTAAAGGTGAGAACTGGTCACACTCCTGTTGCAGGATATTGCAAGAGAGGGCTTCCCTGTTGCTTTGGGGTTGGAAACTCTAGTGCTGAGGGTTCCACCCATTTCAGAGAGCTGTCAATAGTTGGAGATAGAACTGGCTCTCCCACATCTACATTAGCAGAAGCCTGGGGATCGGGGGAGGTAGGGGAGAATTATTAGTGTCAGGAGTTGTTGGCTTAGAGTACAGTGGATTTTAAAATTTCTCCTTCCTCTTCCCCAATGCCAAATAAGGGAATATCTTCAGGGACATCACTTTTGAAGACTTGGATGCTTTAAAGAACTGAAGATAGGCATGCCATACCTCACTGAATGACGGCTGAGTTGGCAACTTTCAGCTGCAGCCTGGTACTGTTTTAGTCGTGTGGAGCACAGTACACTGGAGGATTCTTGGGAGATGTTGGCGTGTGTCCTCTGGAATGTGGGAGTGTATCTGAACATAAGGACTAGTAGTTGATGCTTCTCCCCTAGAGATTTCTGAAGTTAAGGTGTGCCTGGGACAGAGCTGAGGAGATGACCCATCCCAGGCCCTGGTGACCCACAGGAACACAGGAGAGGGACCTCAGCGGTTCCTTGGCTCCAAGCAAGAAAGCACAGAGTTAGAGGAGAAGCAGCTTTGTGATGTCGCCTGCTCTTGGATGGCATGGGTGGGGGAAAAGTGTGGTTGAACAGGAACAAAACTTCCCCTATCTTCAGAATCGTCACCAACAGGCAGGTTCAGGGTAAAGCTGTCCACTGCCCCAGAAAGGTTCCTCTGTGGAGGAGATCACCATATTGGCAAAGGCATTGGCAGCCAACAGAATCCTCAGACAATGACAGTGATACCTGTGTGTCTTCACTACCACCAGGCAAGTCCCCATTTTTTCTCCTAGTCATCAGTCACAGGGAGAAGGCTCCTCAGAACCAGCCCTTGGGTTTCCCTCATATCAAAGTCCTAGAAAATGAAGAGTGAAGTGAAAGCAACTCCCCTTGGAGTTCCTTGAGCTACAAGCCCAGCTGGTGATGGGGGTAGCGGGTGGATTTCAAAGTGGATATGAGTTTGCAATTTTAAGGTGGCCTGGACTTTTAAGGACCTCTAGGAACTGGAAATGATCATGTAATCTGTCCAAAAGTTTACTAAGAGAATAGAGATTAAACAAACAAACAAACAAACAAAAAAACCCCCCAAACAAAACAACAGACTATAAACCAAGGCACTGATTGGAGAAAAATTTACGTGTTTCTGATTTATACCTGTTTGAGGTGGGAGTGCTCAAAACACAGATTCCTTTGTCTTTCAGGTATTTAACATAAAAACCCCAAAACAAAACAACAGACTATAAACCAAGGCACTGATTGGAGAAAAATTTACGTGTTTCTGATTGATACCTGTTTGAGGTGGGAGTGCTCAAAACACAGATTCCTTTGTCTTTCAGGTATTTAACATCTGTAGTTTTGGCCATCTGTCAGCAATCCTTGGCTTTCATGATTTGCAGTAACTTCGGATTTTCTCAAGGATGGATTAGAAGCCCTTGCTTGGAGCTGAGACCAGAGAGTGAGCATTTCATAGTCACCAACCTGCCCACCTCTGTTCTGCTTTGTCTTTCTCTACTTGAACCTTGTACACGGTGACACTCTGCCATGTCATTTGTTAAAACTGACACTGGAAAGAAGGCCACATGCTGATTTAGGTAACAATGGGAAATGAAACTGGAGGCATCTATGAAAGAGTAATTCAGAGCTAGAGAGCAGAAATTTGGGAGGACACACAGAGAGAGGAGGGTCTGTGTTGATGGTAGCTTAAGTCTGTGCTATAAACACATTCACCAGAGGTCTGTGTTGAGACAAGAAGAAGAGTCTTTTTAACAGGTTAGTGCTGTTCATCTCAGGCATGTAGATCTTCCCTGCAGTAGACTCAACCTTCAGAGCTACAATAATCGTTCAAAGTAGGATTGACATCATCCCAGGATGGGAACTCAAAACCAATGGAAAGGAAAATTGGGGCTTTAGGAGTTCTTTGGAATAATAAGAGCTGCTCACAAAGGAGCGGGCATTCTGTTATGTGAAATCTCCGTGTTTTTAGAGCTGTAACAGATTTATGTTATGATCTACATCTCCTTATCCAGTTCTTGATGCTACACCTGTGTGTGATAAGTCCCAAATACTGCCAATAGCATTGAGGTATAAGGGTAGGAGCTTCAAGAGAGTTAACTATAGAGTCAGTATACAATAGACCAGAATAAAATCTGTAAAGTCACCTTTGCCTTAATCACAATAAAAACAATAACTAAAGTTGAGCACTTGCTATGTGCCACTTTGCTAAGCCACTCATCCATCCATGCATCCATCCACTCATCCATCCATCCGTTGTCTACATTCATCATCTTTGTAAGTCCTCAGGAGGACCCTGTGAGGTTGGTATTTGCCTTGGATTGAATGTTCCCCCAAAACTTAATCCCCTCTGTAACTGCTGAGGGTGGGAAATCCTATTATGGTAATTGAAAGATGGGGCCTTGAACAGCTGATTAGATTAGGGAAACTGTACCCTATGAATGGATTGATCCATTCTTGGAATAATGGGAGTGATTCTGGTGGCTTTAAAAAGAGAATGAATGAAGAGGATAGCTCTCTCTCTACTCCACCATTCTTCCATGTGAGACCCTGCATCATTGTCACCACCAGCAAGGCTCTCACCAGATGTGTTCCCTGGACTTTGGACTTCCCAGCCTCTGAAACTGAAAGCAAAAAATTTCAATTTTTTTTATAAATTACCCAGTTTCAGGTATTTTATTATAAGCAACAGAAATGGACTAATACAGTATTGCTATGTCAATTTTATGGATGGGGAATTGCTCTCAAGTCCACAGGTTTGATCTGTAACCTGAGTAAGAATGTTTAATAACCTAGAGGAAAATGAGTCTTAAGAACTGCAGCTAGTCATCTCTGAGAATATGGAAAAGAGGGGACACAGAAGCAGGGTCTCAGAGGGCAAGGACTGCCCAGGCATCACTGAGGAGAGAAGGGTCCTTGTCTACATGTCCTTTATAATATCCTGCCCATACAAGCCCTTTAGTGGAGAGGGTTGCCTACTTCGGGAACTCTTCTTTCTTATTGCTTAAGTGGGCATCAATCTGGGACTGTAGATCCATCTTATTTGTAACCTTAACTAAAGCTACATTAAGAAAATATAATGTGTCATGTGTGCATAAATGAGACCATGAATATATGTGTGCATATCTATATAAAATATAGCTAATCATATATAGCTTGATATATATTTGTATATATGTATATGTTATTTCAGGTTACCCAAGGCACTAAAGGGAATGGGAAGGCAAAGCTTTCTTTCCATGCTGGAAACTAATATTTGTTGAATCTCTACCATGTGTCAATTTGAAGTTAGTTCTGGCCACTTCAAGAGTTGAGGCTCTTCCAGCTGAGAGGTGCTGTATTTTTTCCTTCCCTTTCTTTGAAATACCCAGCAATGGAGAAATCTGATCTCTGTGTTAGCCTCAAGTAGACAGATGCACGCTTTAGTTTATTTAACCACTGCTAAGAAAAGCAGCTGGGACGAGAGGTGTGCAGGGCTGGAAGCCACGTCCTGTATCTGGGGTCATTCTTCAGGTCCAGTAATTGAGGGGCACTGCTTAGTCAGCCTGGCCCCCCTCTTGTGGCTTTCAGCAGGACATGGAGTGATGTGAGTTGAGGTTTCTGCAGTCCTGCAGTGTAAATAAATCCACAGAGATAAATCTCAACAGTGAAGGTGTAATTCCATTTCATCCAGTGCTTCTTGGAGGCTTTGAACAGCAGCAGTTGGAACATTTGCCTGTAAGGGAAGTTTGAGTCGGTGTCACTGAGCTGGATTTCCAGGCTCCTGGAATATTTCAGGTGGCTGAATTGGACCAGCTGGGTATGGAGCTGAGTCAGGGATGGATCTTAGGTAGAGAGCATTGGATTCATGTCCTCACTTTGAGCAAGAGCAGAGTCCCAGAGGTAAGAAAAGATCTTTCTCTTGGGAAATACTGTCAAACTTATCTTCCTGGTTTTTGTTGTTGTTGTTTTCTTCGTTTTTGGGAAGGGCAACCTCTACTTTTTTAGAACCTAGAGCTATGTCTTCAAAGTAGGTGATTGGAACATTATGACATTTCATTTTGTTCCTCTGGCTGCAGATTCACATGAAAGAGAATAGTTTTTTTCTTTACTTGAAAACCCCACCTACCTTAGAATGGACCATAAAGTGGTCAACGGTGATTTCCAAGGAAATGGGGAAACCACACTTGAGCCCACCCCAAAGGGATGGCAGTCGGATTGCTGTTGCCTCTGAGTTCATCCTGCGTGTATTTAAAGTTGAACTCTCTGGAAAAATGAAACACATTTTTTCAGTACAAGAACGCATCTTGCTTTGGGTGGGGAATCCCTTTTCCTGTGTGTAAGGGCTTCATCCATCACTGCCCTTTCTTGTCCAGTTTCATTAACCTGAGCTTGTGTTCATCTTGTGGCAGCTTAATAACCTTTGTTTGTGGACTCCTTCAAAGAAAGCCTGGGTTATAAATCCCACGCCACTCAAATGAAGGCATAAATGCCAATCTGTGTCACTGCATAATATTTATTATTTTAATTAAACGAAATGGATAGTGACATTTATTAGGTCACAAGTTACTTGTTAACGGCAACAAATGACAAAACAATTACTGATTTTTTGAGCATGTCTTGGAATGTTCCTTAATGATTATTCTGTAACGCTTTCAATTTGAGTAGTACTAACAATGTGTTGGGCACATTTTTGGAAGCCAGTGCTTGATTTTGGTGAGACATACTTTCTGTATGGGAAAGCATCAGTTTACTGGGAGGGAAAGTCAGAGCTGACTGGGGAATTCAGTGTCTTTTTTCCTCAGCTCTCTTTTGGACAAACAGCAGCTTTGTGAGATAATTATGAGTGTGTGTGTACGTGTGTGCATGTGTTTGTTATTTCCAAAGCAGTACAAATATAATTTCAGGGATCAGGGGTGTGTATTAGAATTTTGATCCATATTTAAGGCATCCCCACTGTAATATCCATTTAGATCAGGGAATAAGCAAACAAGAGTGGTGTATAACAGTCCAAAGGCTGGGCAATTACAGGGTCTTTAAACATATGTTGTTTTACTTAATGCTCATTCTACCACCACGAAGAACATACTTTAATATCTCCATCCATTTATTTATTCATTCAGTCAACATACATTATTGGGATTAGTTGTTCTAGGGAAGAGTTTATGGATGAGAAAACAAACACACCGTTGTTTACTAACTTGTGCATAGTGCCATAGCCTGTAAACGTCATTGTGGCATTTGAACCTCTCATGTGACTTCAAAACCTGCGATCTTATCAACGTTCTGCTTTGCCCTTGAAACACAGTCTTCTACTGCTGGGGATTAGGACCACCACAGTGGTGCAGTCAAGGAGATCTGTGGCTCTGAAGAGCTTGTCGATGCTAAAGTTATTTTTTCTTAGGTTGGGATATCTATAAATTTCTGTTTCCCTTGGCTTTTACTCTTTGTTTTTTGTGTAGCTTGTTTCATGAGAGAACAGGTTAAAAGACAGTGCTGAAACCTTAAGACAGACTGATTTCTTTAACAAAAATTGTTAGCTTGTTTTAGTGGATTGAATTATGTCCCCCCAAAACTCATTGAAGGTTGAATTGTATCCCCCACATTTTGTGTATTAGAAACTTGGTCCCCATTGTGACTGTTAAGAGGGTGGGAAATCCTATTATAGTAATTGAAAGGTGGAGCCTTGAAGAGGTGATTGGATTGTAGGACCATGCAATAGTGAATGGATTAAAAATGGCGATCAGGGGTGTGGTTCTGAGGGCTTTAAAAGAAGAGGAGAGTCGGTCTCTCTCTCTCTGCTCTCTCTGTTTCCACCATCTTGCAATGCTAGACCCTGGGTCACTGTCGCCACCCTCAGATGGACTTTGGACTTCTCAGTTTCTGGACTTCTCAGTTTCAGAAACTAAGCAATAAATGTTGTTTTTCTTATAAATACCCAGTTTCAGGTATTTCATTATAAGCAACACAAAACGGACTAATACCCTTTATACGATCATAACTAGTGTGGTCTTTATTTTAGTGTATATTTTATTTGCATCCCATTGAAATTAGAAGTAAATATCAACTTATTGAAATTTATTTTAAATAAAATAAATTTTCAAATGCAAGAAGTATATTGCTTTTACTACAGCATGCTAGTAATTGTTTTATCTCTTGAGTCCAATGACCTCAAGAATAATTTTGTTCAATAGAGAGAGATGGTCCATATTTATTAGGTGGGCTTAAAGATAAAGCCATACAAGAAGGAAAGAGAATCATGTATTTACTGGATGTGTACTTTGTGTTAGCCATTATACTAGGCACCTTACAGGAATTCTAGCATTTAATACCCTAAGATGTGTATTATTATTTTCCCACTTTTTAAGTGGGGAAACTTAGTCTCAACTTTTTTGGTTATGCAATCAAAGGCTGTTAGATCAATTGCATGCTATTGGTATGTATTCCTAGGAAGCCTCTGATCTTGGGGCACACACTGCCTGATCTTTTTAAGAGAAATTGAGGGATAAATTATATACATCAAAATATATCTTAAGGGTCTGGTTCAATGAGTTTTGACAAACACATACACTCATGTAACTGAAACCCCAATCAATATATAAAACATTAACATCTCTCCAGAAAGTTCCCTTGTGCCTCCTGCCAGTCAATCACTATCATCCACAGGCATCACTTTCTGTATTTCTTCACAACAGATTAGGTTTTTTTTTTCCTTGAACTTCACATAAATGGGATCATATGGTATGCACTTTTTTGTTTATGGCTTCTTCCATTTCATATAGTGCTTTTTAGATCCATTCATGTTGTGTGTATCAATAGTTCTTTCCTTTTTATTGCTGATATGCTGATTTTATTGCATGGATATGCCACCATTTATTTATTAATTCACCTGTTGCTGTGTGTTTAGGTTCTTTCCAGTTATTGGTGATTATGAACGAAGCTCCTGGGAACAGTCTTTCCCAGCTCTTTATGCAGACATATGTTTTCTTTTCTCTTGGGTAAATAGCTAGAATTGGAATTGCTGGGTCATAGGGTAGGGGTATGTTTCACGTTAGAAGCTTGTCAGGCATTTGAATATTTTTCTCTATGAAGTGTCCACTCACGTCTTTTGCCAGTTTTCTATTTTTGAAAATTGGGCTGTTTCTATGTATATTATTGATTTGTAAGAGTTCTTTACATATTATGGATATAAGTGAATCTGCTGTCAGATATATATTTTGCCAATGTTTTCTTCCAGTCTGTGACTTGTCTACATTTTCTTAATAGTATTTTTAGTGACTTTTCATTTTGCTTAACTCTACTTATTTTTCCTTTTATAATTATTATTTTCACTGTCCTATCTACCCCAAGGTTACAAAGATATTTTCCTCTGTCTTCTAGTAGTTTTATAGTTTGGTTTTTACATTTCGATCTATGACCCATTTTGAATAGATTTTTGTGTGTGGATTGAAGTATAGGTTTAGGTTCATACTTGGCCATAAGGATATCAAGCTGTTCCAGCCCCATTTGTTGAAAGGCTCTTTTCCCCATTAAATTGCTTTGATAATTGCTTTGTAAAAAATCAAATTACCATATATGTGGAAGGGTATTTCTGGACTTTATTCTGTTCCATTGATCTACATGTCTGTAGTATGCCAGTACTGCTCAGAACTATGTCCTTTGCATTTTTATATAAATTTAGAATTAGGTTGTCAGTTTCTGAAAATAACACCTGCTGGGGCTTTGATTTGTCTTATGTTATATCTACAGGTCAATTTGAAAGAGAATTGATATTTTAATGATATTGTCTTTAAATCCTGAACATAATATGCCTCTCCATTTATTAAATATTTTCCTTAGTTTCTGTCAGCATTGTTTTGTAGTTTTCAGGGTATGAGTCTTACATATAGTTTGTTAAAAAAAAAATTTACCCATAAATAGTTTTGATGCTATTGCAATTGTAACCGTGTGTCCTGTGATCTTTTTAATTCACTAATTAGTTCTAAAATTTGTTTTATAGATTCCTTAAGATTTTCTTCACACAAGTTATGTCATCTGAAAATGAAGGCACTTTTACTTCTTTCTTTCAAATATGTATGCCTTTTAATTCTTGTGTAAGTCTGTATGCCTTACTGTGCTGACTAGGGCTTCCTGTTAAATGTTAAATGGAAGTAGATTAGAAATCCGTGCCTTATTCCTCATCTTATAGGAAAATGCATTTTTTTTTTTTACCATTAAGTCTGATGTTATTTATAGTTTTTTTGTAGACGCTTTTATATCTTGCCTTATTCCTCATCTTATAGGAAAATGCATTTTTTTTTTTTTTTACCATTAAGTCTGATGTTATTTATAGTTTTTTTGTAGACGCTTTTATATCAGATTGAAGGATTCCACTTTGCTCATAGTTTATTGAGAGTATTTTTTTTTTTTTTGAATCATGAAATTTTAAAATTTTATTTTAAAAATAAAATTTGGTCAATTTCTGAATCTGTCGAGATGACTGACCATATTTTCCTTTATACTTCTGATATGGTAAATTACATTGATTGATTTTCCAGTATGAAACCAACCTTGCATATTTGTAATAAAGACCATTTGCTCATAATGTATTATCTTTTAATAAATAGCTGGGTTAGATTTGCAAGTACTTAGTTGAGGATTTTAACACCTAGTTCATGAGGTACATTCATGTGAAGTTTTTTTTTTTTTTTTTCTTTTCTTTTTTGTTTTGTCTTTGTCTGTTTTTTGCATCAGGGTTATATTGTCTTCACTAAATGATTCGGGAACTATCCTTTCCTCATTTCCTAAAAGAGTTTGTGTAACCTTGATAATATAAATGACTTAAGTACATGATAGAAGTCATTATTGAGGCCACACAGGCCTGAAATTTTCTTTGTGGAAAAGTCTTTAATTATAAATTCATTATTTCAACATGGAGTGGTGTTCAGGTTTTCCATTGCTTCTTGTGAAGTTCTGGCAATTTGTGTTTCTCAAGGAATTCATCCATTTCGTCTATGTAATTAAGTTTATTGCCATACAGTTTTTCATAATAGTTCCTTATTACCATTTTAATGTCTGCAGCATCTGCAGTTATCCTCTCCGTTATTTTCCATGTCGGTAATTTATGTTTTTTGTTTTTCTTTTTCGTCTATGTAATTAAGTTTATTGCCATACAGTTGTTCATAATAGTTCCTTATTACCATTTTAATGTCTGCAGCGTCTGCAGTTATCCTCTCCGTTATTTTCCATGTCGGTAATTTATGTTTTTTGTTTTTCTTTTTTTCTCTTGATCAGATTTGCTAGTAGTGCTCAATTGTATTAATCTTTTTAAAGAATCAACTTCTGGTTTTGTTGTCATTTCACTATTGTTTGATTTTTATTTCATTGATTTGCCACCTTTATTTCTTCCTTCTAGTTACTAGATTTAAATTTGTTCTTTTTTATCTTCTTTCTAGCAATGTATCATTGAATTTAGACCATTTCATTTTATAATGTGTGTTTTTAAAGCTATAGATTTACCTCTAAGCACTGCTTTAGATGCATCTCAAAAATTTTGATACATTTTTCATTATCATTAGGTAAAAGTATTTTATTTTCTTAGTGTTTTTTTTCTTTGAACCATGGTTTCTTTTGAAGCATGTTGTCTACTTTTAAAAAGCATTTGGATATTTTCTAGACATCTTTTAAAAGTCAATTTCTAATTTAGTCCCATTGTCTCACATTGACTTCTATCTGTCATTTCCCTCATGATACCTTGCCAGACTCTTCAGCATTTATGTTCTCGCAATTAATTGACATAGTAAATAATGCTACAATAAACATCTCTGCGCATGTGCATATGTATCTGTAATCTTGTCTTTATTGTTTGCTAAGACATAGTGCCATAAGTGAAATTTGTGATTTAAGGGTGTGCAATTTAAAAAAATATATTATTCTTTTTTTAAGTGGCTGTCATAGAATCAACTAGAAACAGCAGTGCCTCTATTTCCCTGGAGGTTTGCTACAGAGATTACTGTCCAAGAGGAATATGATATCAATAGTGACTACTAATGTTTTACAACATGGCTGCTTTGAGGAACATCCCAAGTCTTACATACCTTCTAGATTTCACAAGAGGCTAAACAGCTTCTCCCATTTTCTGTATCCAAATACACCTCCATTTTCAAACTTAGGTCTTCACTTTTAAACTCAGATTTAAATTCTGGCCACATCCTCATGGTGTATCCTACTTTCTTCTTTTTAGAAGGAGCTTCAGCCTTTTAAAAATTTCAGATCCCCACAGAGAGGCCTTAAGAATCATTTTCTTGGCACACCATATTTCTTAATATCTATTTAGGATTTTGGAGCAATCAAGAGGCTAACAAAGGTCGTGGCAGGCTGTGCTAACATTTCCTTTCTTTCTCAGCATCTTGCCTAGTAGGCTAAAGCTGCCTGGGGTCCCGAAATCAAGTCATAGCTTTCCTTTATTTTCAGCTCTTTTACAACTTAATGGAATCCCCAGAACTTTGAAAGCCTCTGTCTTTCCCCGAGTTCCAATCTGTCCTCAATAAAGTCACTACATTTATAATAAATCCATCCACTTACTCCTATTTTAGGTCAAATAATTAGTGTTTGGTATAGCTATATACTATACTGGGATTTATAAGCGTGACAAGTCTCTAAAATGTGTGCTTAGTTAACAGGGGCCTCACCAGCTTGTGAGTATAAATAGGGGCTCGCACGTTCTGACTAACTTGTCTTGTTGAGGCTCACTGCTGCTTCTACTGGATACAGCTGAACCTGCAGCCACTAAGGCCAGTCCAGATGTAAAGGGAGTAGAATTAGCTTTTCCTTCTCAATGGGTGAAAGAAGTTTAATATAGGAATCCAGGTTCCATGAATGTGGGGGAAGTTCAAATGTGATGGTCTGGAAGTCAGAAGATCAAAGACACAGTCACTAATGACGTAGGCTCGATGCACTTGGATCAACAGAGAAATCACAGCCCCTGTGGGAGTGAAGAAGGCACTGAATCTACACCATTCTGCAAAGTAGGAGCTCATGGAGAGGACTGTGAAGCTGCCAATCTGGCTTCTGCTGTGTCCCCAAAGCAATGGCTTCCATTTCACTTTCCAAATCTCATGGGAGTTCCTGTTATTGACAAACTCTACCCTGAACTCATACAGAGACAGAGATTCTAGAAATGGAGTTTGCAGCCTTCAAAGGGAGTGATGATGGGGTCAACCTGACAAAAGATGTGGCAGCATGAAGGCTCTCTTCCTTCATACCCTCATGATGTCTAACATGTGCCCAGCACCAAGTAGGAGTTCTGTGCACGCTGCCCTCCTCCCAGTTTTGACACTTAATGCTCTTTGGAGACCATGAACAATGCTGTAGTCAGAAATTAGGAAATCAGCCACGATGACCCATCTAAACCCTCATCCCACGCCTAAGATAGAGTCTGTGGTTGCTTACGTGGTGTGATCTGATGTGCAGCGGAGGTCTTTCTGCCCTAAATGTGATCCCTCTGTGGTACTTGGAAGTGCTTTAGCCATGTTCCCTCACATCCCAGGATGAGAGATTCAGTTGGCTTAACATGTATTCTTTTAAAATGCAAATAACTTTGAAATGGTGATATGGTCTATGGCTTTAGTGTAAATTCATCTCACTGACATTGCTTGGCTTCAACTACTAAACTGTGATTGCTGACATAAAAGGGCTCTAGTGAGAAGAGATCAGATTACCAAGGGCATGATAAATTTAAAGAATAGTTCACTGGGTGTTTTGCCAAAGGGTCACCATTTACATAATAGGGATTCTGATAGGAAGAAGCCTAAATAGGGACATCAGATTTGGGGGCCGCTGACATAAAAGGGCTCTAGTGAGAAGAGATCAGATTACCAAGGGCATGATAAATTTAAAGAATAGTTCACTGGGTGTTTTGCCAAAGGGTCATCATTTACATAATAGGGATTCTGATAGGAAGAAGCCTAAATAGGGACATCAGATTTGGGGGCCATGGTCAGATAAGGGTAGTCAGGCACCTGGGAATGTAGAGGGAGAGGAGAGAAATCTTCAGGAAGAGAGGGCAGAAAAGAAAGTGATCGTGTCACTGATGAATGATGTTTAACTTGAAAATTTGTCCCAGACTATCCATGCATACTCAAAAAGGGTCCACACATTCAGAAGAAGGAAAATCGAACTCTTAGATATATCTGGAGTTTCTTAAATTGAGCTAAGGTGGTGGACAAACTTCCAAGTGGCATGACTTCTTTGGTGATCCACTGGTGGATTACAGAATTTTGGTAGGGGAACATCCAGTGTAGGGTGACTCAGATACTTCATGAGTAGGAAAGCCATCCCCTATCCTAGCCCTGGTCAGCAGTGTAGCTCAATTCTAAGACCCGTTTGAAAGTGGGGCTAGAGTGGCTTATACACTTTCTATCTCCTCTCTTAAGACACAAAAGGCTGGAATTTTGCCTTGCACATCAGCAACCAAATAGCCATGATGCCTAAGCAGCCTCCTGGAGCAGCCTGTCATGGGATGGTGAGTTACCTGGTGGAACTTTCTTCCGCACCAGGTAGTTGGCCTTACCTGGTTTGCCTTTCAGTTGCTTTGATCAAAACATTCATCATCAGTTAATTTAGCATTTTGTATCTTTCCCAGTATCAAATTCTCCTTAACTCACTTATGGCCCATCTGAACAGCTAATTCCAGACTTCCTTCTTGTGTTTTTAGCAGATAAGAAAATTTGGCACTGGACACAAGAGTGAGAAGAGAGGAGTTTGGTATGTATGTTCTTTCTGCTTTCAAGACAGGTGGCATAAACACGTTGTTGACTTCCTGTCTCCCAACATGATTTGGATTGGAAACATTGCCATCATCTTAATAACAGTTGTCACCATCATGATGGCTAATATCTATGGAGGGTTCACTCTGTGCTCAGGGACCTCCTAAGTGCTCAACACGTATTATCTAATTTAATTCTCAAAAGAGCCACATGGTTTGCAACTATAATTTTGGGTTAAATCACTCAAGGTCATGCCTTAGATGCAAATCCTCGGTTGGAAAAGACTGTTCAGGTCTCGTTTTACTACTGACATGTTTGTGACATCTAAATTTGCTAACCCTCTCAGAAACTAAATTATCTCAATAACCATGGGAAGGGGAAAAGTTAAACATTTTATTTTTCTGTTGCTTTTGATGAATCTGCAGGCCCTAATTTTGCTCTTTTGAACTATATTTCATCTTTTGATTCTTAAAAGAAAAATATCCAATATTACTCTTTATTATTAATCTGTATAATGTTCCTTTGATTTTACTCTAACTTAATTTTTAACAATATAGATGCTTTTATGCATGCTTCTGTGTATGTATGCTTCTAAGAGTAATAGTAAATCATACTTTCTAAATTCTAGTTCATCTTCATACCCCCAGCTCTAAGATCTTCAGCAGAAATTTGGTTTTCAAGGGCTTTCAGCATACCCTGGACTATATTAGAGACATGCTTTACAGATCTGTAGCTCTCTTTCATGATGGAGTTTTAGACTAAAAAGGGCAGGTTGGAGATAAAAAGAGAAAAGAGAGGTAAGATGGACAGCAGAGCTGAAGAAGAAAGCTCTGTAAGATAGCCTTGGGACAAAGGAAAATAGAAGCTAAAGATAAGTACTCTTTGGGTTATCAATGGAGACCCCATATCTGAAAATGGGGAGAGGCTCAGGCTTGAACTGAGGGGAATAGTGGAGCCCAGAATATCAGAAATCGAGAAGGCTAAGATTATATAGTTGAGAAATATCTTCTGGGGAATATGAGGAGAGGCTGGACAGGTTAATAATTTTCTCATTTCATGCATTCACAGCACCTCAGTTGCACCAGAGTTGGGAGACTGAATATGAGGGTAGAATACACCTTTGTCTGCTTTCTCAGCTTGAGTCTCTTTTTCATACCAAAAAGGTAGCTTTTAGTCCTTGGGCATGTGCTGCTCTTTGTTTTGGCTCCAACTGTTTACCGCTTGGTCCCTTTGAAATTAAAGGAACAAAAAAGTGCAGGGTCAGGTCATCTAACAAGTTCAGGGAAAGCTTGTCTCATGTAGACACAATGTTAAAGATTCCACCATTAACATTTTCCCATTTGGGTGCATTGTGGACAATTTCTCCTGGTAATTTCCCTCTTTCTAGTGGCTTAGTTTTAAAATTGCTTTTTTTTTTTTTAAAAAAAAATAAGAAATAGGTTGTTACTGGGTCAATTACATTGCGTCATGGACTGAAGACTTGTGTCCTCCCTCCCCTATTCATGTGTTGAAGCCCTAGCCCCCTCAACGTGATGGTATTTGGAGGTGGGGCCTTTGGGAAGTAATTAGGTAATGAGGGTGGAGCCCTTATAATGGGATTAGTGTCCTCATGAGGAGACACAGGAGAGAACTTGCTTCCTCTCTCTCTGTCTTTCTCCCACATGAGGATACAGCTAGAACACAATCATCTGCAAACCAGGAAGGGAGCCCTTACCAGAAACCAAATGGGTCAGCACCTCGATCTTGGACTTTCCAACTTCTAGACCTGTGAGAAATAAATTGGTGTCTTAGTCACCCAGTCTATAGTAATTTTTTATAGCAGCCTGAACTAAGAGATTGTTATGACTGAATGTTTTGAGATCTTTGCAGGGACAAAAAAACGCTTTCAAATTAATTAAGGATTCATTTAAAAGAACATAATTTCATGGAAATAGCACAATCTTTGAAGTCATACAGAGCTGGGATTATGTCCCAGATCTGACACATAGGAATCAGGTGACTTTGGGCAAATAGCTTAATTTCTTAGAATATCAGTTTCCCAATCAGAACAATGGGTATATTGCTTCTGAAGGATTCGAGCATACAAAAATATGTCAACTGCTTTAGACAGAGCTTGGTATATGATAGAATGAAAAGTAGTTATTAGTAGTACCCAGCAGAATAACTAACATTTTGCCTGACAACACCGAGTGTTGGGGAAGTTATGGAGAGCCAAGAACTCTCATACATTGCTGATGAGGGTGGAAATTGGTACAACCACTTTGGAAAACTGTTTGGAAGTATCTACTAAAGCCAAACATCTGCACATCTTATAACCAGCAATTCTACTCAGATGTATACCCAACAGAAGTGTATACATATGTGACCCAAAAGACACATTCATAGAAGCTCTATTTGTATTAATCAAAACCTGAAAACAACTCAAATGTCTGCTGACAGTAGAATGGAGAGATAAATTGCAGTATATTTTAACAATGGAATACTATCCAGCAATGAGAAAAATGAGCTATTGCTGTACACAGAAATATAAACGAATCTCACAAACGTAAAATTAAGTGCAAGAAGCCAGTACATACAGTACGATTCTTTGTGTGTATAGTTCAAAGAGAAGCAAAATGAACCTATGTGTTAGAAGTTACAAGAGTGATTGTTGCCTTTGAGGAGGAAGGGGCTGGTGACTAGGGGATAACAAGAGGGTCCTGGGGGTGGGGTGGAGAGCTGGTCATATTTTGCATGTACTGGATCTTTCTTTGATCTGTTTAACAAGAGTGAGGGCACTTTGTGAAAATTCCTTAAGATGCATTTATGATTTGTGCACTTTTCTGAATATTTGTTATGCTTTAATAAAAATTGTTTACTTAAAAATAGCTGCTATTGCTCTTCATTGCTATTAGCTGTCTCTAGAGGGGCTTGCTTTGAGTTTCTTGCCTTTGCAATCCCTGCTCCCGTTGGAGCCTCCTGCTGCAAAGGCAAATCACAGGGCTCTAGAACTCCTCTATTGTCAGCTTTCTGCCCACCCCCCTGGGTAATCTCAGAGATGCACAATAAAATCGGACTTGACTCTTTGTATGACAAAGTCTTCCCTGAACAGGAAGAAGACAGCAACCCTGTCCCTCAGGCATGATGCCCTGCCAGACCCTCAGAGCTGTTGGCTGATTAAACCCTACATCTTGCAGAGCTTGCAAAGTCCAGGGTACTGTTTAGATCTAAGCTGCTGGAGGGAGGCCCTGGTGGAAATGCTCACATTCTGAACCAAACAGTTAAAGGATTTTTAACTGTGCGCTTGGGCACAAGTTTATCCATAGATGCTGATATAAACTACACTAATGGAGAGAGTGACACCTTGCTCTTCAAAACAAGATTGATTATCTCTAAAAAAAAAAAAAAAAAGAAATTCAGTCAAAACATTGAGCAAAGTTGGTGGAAATTTCTACAACCTTAATCTCCTCTGTTCCCTCAGGGACATATGTCTCCCAAACAAAAATGTTTGGGCACCTAGTATGTACCAGATTTGGCATGATACTTATTCATATATCATCTCAAATTTGATCCTCAGGAAATCTCAATGATAAATATGACATTATTCCATCCTCCAGATAAGGAACTGAGTCTCCAAGAGCTTAAATAAGTTGCCCATGTCCATATTAATACTAAGTAACTCAGGAATAGCTGAGTTTTAGATGTTGCTGTTTGATGGCCACAGCTGAGTGTCATCAAGCTAATAAGTACAATGAATTGCTTACTCAAAGAACTGATGAAATTGGATGTAATTGCAAGGATTATCCTGGAATAAGGTTAAGGAAAAATCTATAGGTGAGGAGAACTCAGTAAACTAGAGTTGAACAAACCAAGACAAGGCAGCTTGACATCTTCGCCAGCACATCTCTTAATATTTTGAAGTGTTCTTAATCTGTTGTATTGTGATATTATGGTTCAGGTGCTTGTCTTGGGTTCCTGGCCATGTTGCAAGCTTCCCACTGTGGCAATTCTTATGCAGCATCTAGGACAAGGTTGTGCACATGATGACCCTCAATGTGCATTTGGCAGTCAGGGTTAGTCATTACCACATTTCAGTGGCCATAGAAAAATGCCATGTACTTGGCCCTAGGTCATTCTCTATGACCTCTGATGTGCCCAGTAATGAGAGCCTTCAGGACATGGTAGGTTTTCCTTCGTCTGATGGGTAACTGACATCGCCACTCTGTCCATCTGTTCCTTCCATCACTGCTCATCAATTAACTCATTCCTCGAAAACCTATTAATTAAAGATCAACCACAATGGTGGCCCAAGTGACTAGACTTGCAGTGCCACATTTTAGGGCTTGCTGCCAACTCCTTGGGTAGTTCTGCTCACCCAATTAAACACCTTACATCACCCTGACTCCTCTGCAGCGACTTCTCTCTTCCATTCACCTGTTATTGAGCATTAAAGGCAAACTCAATTTTATGCAGATAAATAGAGTTTAGTGGTAATGTGCCTTATGACCTTTGAAGTGACAAGATGACATTAATTTTTTAGGGATTCTACCTTCTCAGGCTGTCACTGTGAGGATGTAACTCGAAGGGAATGGAGGTTTCTGCATTTTGAGGACGTACTTACAGTTTAACATGCTGTTTCAAATGTAAGGAGGCTCTCTCTTTAATTTTTTTTTCACCAGCTTGGCAGTTTTTCAAACATATTCACTGTCAGCCCTAACAACCTGTCAACAAATGCCATTATGTGAAAATTGCCAAGGCCCGCTTGAGGACTGTGAAAAGTGACAGACATGCCACACGGATAAGTTTCTCAAAAACCCAGGGCTGAAACTTTTGAAAGACACTCTGGCCCTTCCAAGGAAAAAATGAACAGTCAGATCTTCGGGAGGAAAAAAAAAACATACACTTGTCATATCAGATATCTGTTTCTTTCCTGGGCAAATGAAGGTGTATGTGAAAGAATAAAACATACAGAGGACACTAGCTGCTGAGATCCGAGGCTGTGCTGTGTCTTCAATGTTATCTGTGAATCCAAGAAAGGAACAAAAAAACATTTTTTTTTTCTTTCACTAGAGAATTTAAGGGGAGGCTTCCTTCAATTTTAGGTTGAATGTTTCTGGAGATAGAAGCCATGAAGAAAGAGTAGTTTAGATAAAGCAAAGTGAAGTCAACCAGGAGCCTCAGACATCTAAAAATGAGAATATGTCCTGATACTGAGACAGGACATATCTTGGTGGGAAACTATGAGGAGAATATGGTTCTGTGGCACAAAGAGCCTTGCATTTGGAAGTTAGAGACCTGGTTTGAATCTCAACTCTGCTGCTTAATCCTTGTCTGGTCTGAAGCACTTAACCTCTCCTGCCTCCACTTCCCTATCTGTGAACTGGGGATGATAATACCCACCTCACATGTTGTACTGAGGATGAAATAAACAGGGTTTTGCTCAAAAAATTGAATTGAAGTTTGAGACTCAAACTGATTTGGCAAGAAAATGTCTCTGACCCCAAGCACATGATATCTCAGTTTTAGATGGAATTTAGTTCTTTATCTGTAATTGAGATTTCTGTTCATCCAAATTCAACTTGAGTGAAATGTTTTGTGTTTTGGGTGACATTTCAAGCCAAAAGCAATCCCCCCAGGAACAACAGGGGTGGGAAAGGGATGGATGAGGCAGACCTGGATGGCAGGAGTACAGAGCCTCCTGCCCAAACGATGTCTTCCTACCATTACTTTGACTTACCCTCAGGGCTGGGGCTGCTGGGTTTTTGTTGTTGTTTGGCCAGTTTTCTTCTTTTTCTTTCACACTCCAGGGTTTACTATCTACTTCTCTTACATCTGACTCAGATGAAGACTCCTCTCCTAAAAAGGGATTCATGTAGGAGATGTGGCAAAGATTCTCTCCTTGACCAAACTTAGGCTTCCCTAAACTTTTAACCAAGCCTTACTTTTGGGCTTCCAGGTTTGCCTCTGCATTGCCCAATTTTAGCAAGAGTCTTGCTAAGTCAGTTTAACCAGAAGCCTCCACCCTCGATATCTGATCACCTTCAATATCTAATCAGGTTTCTCATCCCTCACCATCTCCCAGGTGACGTCTGATCACCCTGGCTGGTCTTCAGCAAGAATTTTGTTAGATCAATTTAGCCAGAATCCCCCTTACCCCTGATGTTTCCTCTTGGTAATTTTCCATCCACTCACCCCCACCCTGCTCCTTGGCTGTAAATTATTGCTTGTCCATGCAGTATTTGGAGTTGAGCCCAATTTCTCTCCCCCACTGCAAGACCCAACTGCAGTGGTCTCTATACCTATCGTGATGGTCCTAAATAAAGTCTATTTTACTGTTCTTTAACAAGTCTCAGAAATAACTCTTTTCTTTAACAGACCCACAAGGGGAATAAAGAAACAGTTTCCCAGCACTCTACATGGAAAATGAGGACTTGGGTGTTTTGTCCTAAGTAAGCTTAGAAAAGAGATATTTAAACAGAATTAGGGTGAGGCATCCTGGGAACCCAGCCTGAGAAGTAGAGTCCGAGATTAGTGGACATTTCTATGCTGAGCATACCTGTGTCTTTTCCCAGATTTCCCCATATATTGTTTTTATAGCCACTTCCTCATTTTTGGATATATCTGAAAGCTCTTTGTAATCTTAGAATATCTTATATTTTTCTATTGTGATTGGGGCATTTCTAAGAAGAACTGTAAATTATTTATTTGCCTGTTTTTGCTATTTGGACCTTATGTGTTGATGCTGGTTGACTGGTGGTTCAGAGGGAAGTCTTTGCTGCTCTCAGGAGGTATTGATCCAACTAGGGGTCTCAAATACTGATTGGCTGGTACTTGTCAGATGCTATGAAAGCTCAAAGGACAAATACCTTCTGAACTGACTGGTATTCATAAATACCGTATAAACTAAAATCCATACTTGTAAGTTTATGAGCCTCTTCTTTACTGGAAACATCACACTATTTAGAATCAAATGTGGGGGTTATGGTGATGGTGCAGGACAAAAATGCAAAAGGACAGGTAAGATGTGTTTACATGGTCATGGATTTAGCCTACAGAAAGGTTTGTAAAATCTTGACTTTGCTGCTTGTTTATCAGATATGACAAATTCTGTCCTACTTAACACAGCTCATCCTTTCTGAGCTTCCATTTCTCCCCAGTGAAATAGTGATAATGTCTGTGTTTCAGAGCCTTTCGGAGGATGAACCAAGACTGTGTGTAAAGTAAACACTCTGTGACTACCTGCGGAGTCTGATGCAGGTCGTAGTGATTGTGATTTTGGCGATTTGTGATGATAATGCTCTTGGGAGCAATTTGACTTGAGAAAATAGTTTCTAAGCCATCCCCTGTTCCTCAAAAGTGATAAGGTTGCTGTTAGTTGTGATGATGGTGATGATAATAATAACAAAAATAATAATAGCTTAGCTCATTTATAGAACGTTTACTTGGTACAATGCATTTTGTATGCATAATAGCATTTAGCTTCCCAACGGAATCCATAATAATCATATTAATTATATACTGCTCTCATGCCCTTTCTAAAGATGAGTAAACCGAGGTCTAATTGGGATTAATAACTTTCTCAGGGTTACACGGCTACTATATGGCAGAGTTAGTCCCACTTTCATCTGAATCTGGGGCTAGGCACCTGCTTTCAAAGATATGTAATTTCCACAAAGTCTAGTTCTCAGGTTCCTAGACTCCTTTATGAAGCTGTGGAGTTTTCCAATTTAAACTTCCCCTGTTTTTCCCTTTGCCATTGTGCCCTTGGGAGCAGAGGCTTCACCTTGATTTAGGGTGTGACTCCCATTAACTCTAATGGGCGTGCGGCACATCTCCTCCAGCATGTTGAGATGAGATTATTTCCCATCCAATTCTTTTAATGTTGTGGGTGTTGAGTGAGTCTACAAACATTTAACCTTTGGTTTCATTATAAGGCTCAGAGCAGACAGGGTCTGGGGAAACTATAAACCAGGACACAGAGACCAAGACTTTTAATGTTGTGGGTGTTGAGTGAGTCTACAAACATTTAACCTTTGGTTTAATTATAAGGCTCAGAGCAGACAGGGTCTGGGGAAACTATAAACCAGGACACAGAGACCAAGAAAAGATGCATTAGAGATGGTTTTATGAGAGCACAGTGTATAGAATAGTAGAAAAATAATTAATTACAAGTGCATTTGAGAAGTGAATGGATCCTTCTGTTTGAACTTTGAATGTTAGATGAATATTGGCGGAATGCAAAATGGAAGATGCTAGAAGAAGGAAGAAAAACATAGTGAATATTATCTAAAATTGCAATAGAACAGCTCTGTTGATTTTTTCATTATTTAAAAAATGCAATAATTTTCCTGATTTTGTAGAGTGCATCAGGGTTTTGTTTACAGTGTTCTTTTATTGTATTTGTTTTCTGATCCTCATGATAATCTTGTATATCTTGGAGATTTAAGGGAATAGTTTTAGGATGCCCTTGCTTTGAGTCCCACTTATAAGTCCGTGACCTAGAAAACTATGCTATATCTCTCTGATAATAATGACATATACATTTCTCATGGGATTATTGTAGGAGAGCTATCTCCTACAGGAAATGTGGAAGAGGGGATGCAGAGGCTGTGGGCATCTGACTGGGCATTGTGATCCTTGATAATGATGATGACCTTTATCAGAGGATAACAATAAAAGCTTTTAAACCAGCAAGTAGTATGATCAAATTGACATTATAGCAAATGTTTTCTGAACTCATAAGAACCAGGGAACGTGCATCTCAGCTTTCTGTCTCAGGAACAGAAGTTCCAAATATTAAGGGTCATAATGATTTCCACCATGAATTTTCCTGTGCTGAGAAAAGAGGGACAAAGAGATGAACAGGGGACAGGCTTTAATCTCTGCCTGACAAAGTTAAACTGTTACTCAGAAACTAGTGCTACCTGAATGAAATCATTAATTAAAATTATTAATGCATCCATCTGAACATGTGATAGGTAAACCTTTTTATAACAGGCTCAGACAGTTGTACAGGCATTACCATGATCCTTCCATAGGCTGCCAGTCCTATAATAAGACTGATGAAGCTTCTAAAGCCTGATAAACAGCCAACAGACACCCAGCCCAAAGCCATAATTAGCTTGACCCATTGTACTTACCCAAAACTAGGGAGATGGAAGCTGAATGCCCTCTGAGAGCAGGCAAATACAGGGTGACGAGAAAGAGAGAGAATGTGTTCTGATTTCTATATTATACTCCAGATGCAGGGAAAGTTGATTTTGTGACTCTGTCCTCTACTAATATCTTTCTTAGGTTCTTCCTCCTCTATCCCCCAATTTTTAAACTCAAGAGAAATGACATTTCACTAAGCACTGTGTATGCATCAAAATCTGAGTAGAATTTCATGGTAGCAGTGAAATACTGACTGTTTTTAGAAATTTTGTATATATCCATATAATTAATATAGTGTATTTTTCTCTATATAGTGTAGATGTAAATATAACAGCTTATGCTTTCAAAATACTTGCATTCTAAGGCAGAAGCCAGACAGATGAACACAAGGAGTGGAGGATCTTGAGCAAAAAATAAACTGGTCTGGGGAAACATCAGATATATCTGGCAAGGCAGGTGACTGGGGCATTTGGAAGGGGTTCATTTCTGTGAAAATCTGAAGGGCCACTTTGAACTAAAATTGGTGACTTCCATGGAGGTGAATCGTAGGTTCAAGGATATGCCTAACCCTAGAAAATGTATCGTGTTGGGGTGGAATTCATGTGACATCATAGATGTAGCTCATGAACAAAGCTGGGGAAAGGATTGGTGAGGGTAGCTACTTATGGCAACTTGCAGTTATTTGGGGAACAGTTCTATGATCCTGGGGAGAGGAAAGGGGGTTACAAAAAAAGACCTAGTTAAATGAAAGAGTTAAGGTTGCTGTAAGAACTCAGACAGCCAACCAGCCTGGAGTTGGGACGTAGTGACTGCAGGCACCTCAAGAACATGATTCCCAGCAGGAGCAGCACAGGATCAAGGCCACCAAAACATGAAGGTGGTTGGAATAGCAGTCACCACCATGAGTGGGGGGAGGGACGATGCCACTGGCACTCTGCACAGAAATGTTTTTAAGGGCGATTTCGGACTGGCTTTCTGAAGACGTTGGCAGTGGATTCCGAAAACCACATTTCTCAAACTATTTATTCCCCATATAACCAATAAAAATGGAGCAAAGAAAAAAATGTGAAAAGTTGCTCAACACTCTCAATGATCAAGCTTCCAAATTAACGCAACAATGAGACACATATTCCACGTTTGGAATTTGGGTACTTGATGTCTGTGGAAGTTGCTGAAAGTGCAAGTTTTCCTGCTGATAAGAGTTTCAACTGAGTAGGGTGCACTTGGGTTGGCAGGTTTCCATGGAAAGAGTTTTGGGGAGCCAGGAACCCCATTCCACATGACCTAACCCTGATTGTTTCACAATCTTAGGGTCAGAGAGAACATTTAAAAGTGTCTCTTCAGGGCTGGCCCGGTGGCGCACTGCTACAAGTGCGCCGCTTGGGAGCGCGGCGGCACTCCCGCCGAGGGTTCGGATTCCACGTACAGACCGGCCGCTCACTGGCTGAGCGAGGTGCAGGCGCAGCACCGAGGGTTGCGATCCCGTTGCTGGTCCCGGTCTGGTACGGGCGCGACACTGAGGGTTGCGATCCGCTGCCGGTCACGAAAAAAGAGTTTATTTACTGGTATATATAGATATCTTCAAGTACAATGCTGTTTCTTCTCCTGAGATTTTTGTTTTCCCTAATTCAGATTCAAAGATCATTTGTTGAACAATTATGCTTACCAATTATGCATTCATACCTCCTTGGCGATGGTTGACTTTATTCGTTATGGATAAATAAACAAAAATTCAGAGAGGGTGAATAGCTTGCTTGAGATTACACAGTCAGAATTCACACCCTATTTGTTCATTCTAAACCCTGCTCTACTTCACCTGTTTGCATGGTATGGCTACATATTCTGTCTTACTGTTGACCTTTCTTCTTTTCTTCTATTGTTGCCCTTTCTTTTGGCTGCAGGGTGACTCTCCCAATCTATTGTCGAAATGACTGTTAATAGTTATTTGAAACCTGTAGTGCTTCTGAGGCAGACAAGGACTTGGGCAGGAGAGACACACAGTCATCCCTTTGAGATTTCATTATTCATTCATGATATGACTATTAGTTAAGCAACTGCCCTACCTCCCACAATGTTCTGGGAGCTACATGACCCCATCTCAGGAAGATTTTACTCCACAGTGGGGGGAAGCACATGATGAGCAAGTGCACAGATGAAAAACAAGGTAGGTAATGGTGATCATGTACCAAGGGCTTTGAATGAAATAGGGAACTGAGAAAGGATTTTGGTGTCACTGAGAACTTTGTTAAATGGGGTGGACAGAGAGAAGTGACATTTAAGCCAAGACTTGGAGGAGGAGTGACTGCTAGTTATGGGCTAATGTGCCAATGTGGGGAAAAACTTTCCGGCCATCGGGAAGAGCATTAGGAAGACCCAGAGGTTAAGACTTTTGTCTCCAGGAGTTTTGTTCTATTAGCAAGACCTGATAAGGCAGATGGTATGTGCAGTATATCCCACCTAACAAAGTCTCCCCTGCATATTGTCTTCTAGTGACCAGCAAAACTTCTGGAAGGGAAGCTTATTGCAAAGCACAAGATTTATGCTGCTGGAGGGGTGGTGAGGCTGGCGAATGCCAAGAACGCTGCCCTGTCTGGAACCACTGAAAGCTGAGGTCAGCCCCAGAGCACAGAGGCCTCTTCCCATCTGCCCGGGGCGGGGGCAGACAGCGCGAGTCCATCGTTCTGCTGCGCTGCCAGCAGTAAATCACAGCTGGTTATTGCTCAATTCTGTGATTTGCTTCTTGGAGAAAAATAATTAAAACTGGCAGGAGTTTGATTGCATTAATTCACAGAAACACCCAAATGATAAATCCATAGTGGGAGAACTGCCCATATGTTACAGATTGGCTTAACATGGTTGAGGCATTAAATAAAAGAAGTCTGGGAAACAAAAACCTTTATCAGCTTTATTAGCATTGAACTCTGTGGCTTCCACTGGGGCAAGACCAATGTCTGTGAACATCCAAGCCATTCCAGGAAACTGAGCAATGCTGGAATGAGTGAGAAAGAGATGTAAAGATAAATGGAGGAAGTCTAGTTTTTTCTTTTTTAAATAGGCACCCAAGAAACAGGAACCTTATTTACGCAATGCCACATGAAGCTATGGTAAAGTAAATTCAGCAAGACATACCACGTTGAGAATTTATCCTTGGGCTTTCCACATTCCATATAATCACATGGGCCCATGCCACAAGTTTAATCATTCAATTGGAGTTTATTTACTGGTATATATAGATATCTTCAAGTACAATGCTGTTTCTTCTCCTGAGATTTTTGTTTTCCCTAATTCAGATTCAAAGATCATTTGTTGAACAATTATGCTTACCAATTATGCATTCATACCTCCTTGGCGATGGTTGACTTTATTCGTTATGGATAAATAAACAAAAATTCAGAGAGGGTGAATAGCTTGCTTGAGATTACACAGTCAGAATTCACACCCTATTTGTTCATTCTAAACCCTGCTCTACTTCACCTGTTTGCATGGTATGGCTACATATTCTGTCTTACTGTTGACCTTTCTTCTTTTCTTCTATTGTTGCCCTTTCTTTTGGCTGCAGGGTGACTCTCCCAATCTATTGTCGAAATGACTGTTAATAGTTATTTGAAACCTGTAGTGCTTCTGAGGCAGACAAGGACTTGGGCAGGAGAGACACACAGTCATCCCTTTGAGATTTCATTATTCATTCATGATATGACTATTAGTTAAGCAACTGCCCTACCTCCCACAATGTTCTGGGAGCTACATGACCCCATCTCAGGAAGATTTTACTCCACAGTGGGGGGAAGCACATGATGAGCAAGTGCACAGATGAAAAACAAGGTAGGTAATGGTGATCATGTACCAAGGGCTTTGAATGAAATAGGGAACTGAGAAAGGATTTTGGTGTCACTGAGAACTTTGTTAAATGGGGTGGACAGAGAGAAGTGACATTTAAGTCAAGACTTGGAGGAGGAGTGACTGCTAGTTATGGGCTAATGTGCCAATGTGGGGAAAAACTTTCTGGCCATCGGGAAGAGCATTAGGAAGACCCAGAGGTTAAGACTTTTGTCTCCAGGAGTTTTGTTCTATTAGCAAGACCTGACAAGGCAGATGGTATGTGCAGTATATCCCACCTAACAAAATCTCCCCTGTCTTCTAGTGACCAGCAAAACTTCTGCAAGGGAAGCTTATTGCAAACCACAAGATTTATGCTGCTGGAGGGGTGGTGAGGCTGGCGAATGCCAAGAACGCTGCCCTGTCTGGAACCACTGAAAGCTGAGGTCAGCCCCAGAGCACAGAGGCCTCTTCCCATCTGCCCGGGGCGGGGGCAGACAGCGCGAGTCCATCGTTCTGCTGCGCTGCCAGCAGTAAATCACAGCTGGTTATTGCTCAATTCTGTGATTTGCTTCTTGGAGAAAAATAATTAAAACTGGCAGGAGTTTGATTGCATTAATTCACAGAAACACCCAAATGATAAATCCATAGTGGGAGAACTGCCCATATGTTACAGATTGGCTTAACATGGTTGAGGCATTAAATAAAAGAAGTCTGGGAAACAAAAACCTTTATCAGCTTTATTAGCATTGAACTCTGTGGCTTCCACTGGGGCTGACACACTTAATTAAAGATGCTCTGGTCTAATTAGGTTGCACATCAAAAATACAAATACGAGCTTTTAAAAAACTCACTGAGTGGAGTTTGGATTCCCTCTGGTGTGCATATTTTCTTCATCCGAATACCAGAACCTTCTCCAGTGAGACATGGACACTATTAGACAGCTCCACCCAGTACGGAAGGAGTAGACATGATGTTCCTTTGTGTCAAACCTCTTTGCATCCAGAAAATGCTGGAGAAAGCAGATTCTATCTTTGTTTCTTTTTGTTAAGAAGAGGAATGTATTTCTGAGAGTTCATCTAGAAATCCATTTTGGTCATTGTTCTCATATAACTTCTTGGCCTATTTATTTAGATACTATTTATCATTATTAATCACCATTGTTGCCATCATCATCATCACAATCATTTCATTTTGCTGAGAGCCTAAAGTTGCATTGGTTGCTATTTTGCATTAGTTAGCGTACTTCTGTGATCCCCGGCCCACCCATGTGATCTGAGTAACTTTGGGAAAGTTACCATCGCTTGCCTTTTTTCCTAATACTACATAATAAATTACCCCAAACTCAGTGCCTTAAAAAAAATAAACATTAATTATCAGGAATCTGAGCATGCCTTTGCTGGGTCGTGTCTTTCAGCTGTCAGCTAGGCCTGCGGTCTCTTCTGTAGGCTCCACAAGGAGAGAATTCACTTCTAAGTCCTCTCACCTGTGTGTTGGCAGGATTCAGTTCCTCATGGGCACCTCTGTTTCCCATCGGCTGTTGCCTGGAGGTCTTCCTTAGTTCATTGCCACAGGAAGCTCTTCAGGGCCACTCAGAGAGAGCAAGAGGGAGTCCGCGATGGAAGTCCTAGTGTTTTCATAAACTCTTCTTAGAAATAACAGTGTATCAATTAGCCCAGCCCATAGCCGAGGGGAAAAGGTTACACAAAAGTGTGATGTGGACACCAGCAGGTGGGGTTCTTGGTGGCCATATCCGAGGCTGCCTACCACATATAAACTCTTCTTAGAAATGACAGTGTATCAATTAGCCCAGCCCATAGCCGAGGGGAAAAGGTTACACAAGAGTGTGATGTGGACACCAGCAGGTGGGGTTCTTGGTGGCCATATCCGAGGCTGCCTACCACATCACTCGTCTCTAATTCTTCAGATGTCAAGTGAGGCAGTAGCGGGACCTCCTGAGAGGGCTGCTGTGAGGACTGAGCACAAGGGCCCTGGGCAGTACCTGGTACATGGTGAGTTGTCAGTAAATGATGCCTATCGCTATGATCTCTTTCTATCCCCCCAGCAACACTGTGGGTTGAATATAGATATACTCAGACACAAGGAAGGAGAAACTTAGAAAGATAACCTGTCCATGCTCATACAGCTGTAAGTGGCACAGCTGGGATGTGAAGACTGATTCCAAAGCCCTGGCTCTTTCCACAACTCCCCACCTACTGGGTTCAATTCTGAAGTCTATTCTAGGTGGTTCCTCAGAGGGTCTCCAGGGGAACAAGCCCCAGTTGCCCACAGTGGGCCACGATTTACTAGCTTTCTCCCATTCTCTGTTTCACTTCCTTCTTTGTGCATCTTGAGATCACCTCCCATATACACTAACTGCATCCACATTCCTGTCTCAGGGCCTGCTCTTAGGGGAAACCAACCCAAGGCAGTTGTGCCTTTGAATTGCATCTGCCAGAACACAGGAGGTGGAAAAGGAGGTGGACACTTCTGTCCTGGCCATTTCTGACCTAGACATGATGCTTTACAACTCACTGATGCTCCAGCTTTGGAAATGTTTCCTGAACACTTTTCCAGAGGTTATATATATTGTGTATTGTTCTGGAAGACTGGAGAGTAGACAGTGTAGAAACTGCTCATGGGTTTGCGTCTCAAGTCATATCCGTGTGACTTTGGGCAGAAGTTTATCTCCCTGTGCCTTAGTGTTCTCACTTGTAGAATTAGGACAGTAATGGGCTATATCCCATAGGGTTGAGGAGGATTAATTGAGAGATGTGTGAAAAGCACTCTGCAGAGCTCCTGACCTGACCCACAATACATGCTGAATAAAAATATTGGCTCTTGTATCTTGTTGACCTAGATTTAAGATTTGGACTGAAGAACTGAAAGTCAGAAATCTTGACTCCAGCACTATTAGAATATAGACCACATGTGTCTCTTAGGAATTCTCGAAGACATGAAGCAGCAGTTCTCAAAGTGTGGTCCCTGGACCAGCAGCACCAGCACCTCCTGGGAACTTGTTAGAAATGCAAATTCTTGAGCCACACCCCAGACCACTGGAATCAGAAACTCTGGGGGTGGGCCCCAATAATCTGCATTTTTAAAAAACCCTCCAGTGGATTCTGATACAAGCTCAAGCTTGAGAACAATTAACATAAAATATTTCCCTTATCCCATTCCCTGTCAACATGCATGTTTAACTCTCATGGTTGGAGAATTTGTGGTTGAGGATTAAAAGACTTTATAGTGAAAAAAGCTTGGGGATCAAGGTGAAAAGTAAACATATGAAAGCCCTTGAAAATATCTGTACATTCATCTAAAAGTTAAGGAAGAAAAATAAATGAAAAGACTATTAATGGCATTTTACACACGTTTCTGTAAACAGCACCGTACAGTTAAGTGTACACACTGTTTAATCTTGGGATATATTTCTTTGTGGAATCTCAAGATTTAAAGATATAGTCTCTTCTTTCAAAGCGTTTACAACCCAGCTTGGAGACGAAGCTAAAGCACAAACACAACGATGGTTTAGACAAGAGAGAACAAACAGACCCTATGAGGCATTTGTTTTCTCTGTTAAGAAGTATCTCATGGTTATCCAAGCCAAGTTTGTTTTCTCCTTCTAGAGTTGAGAGAGCTTGTTAGGGAGAAGCATACAAAAGAAGGAAGATCCCAGAAATGTGTGTGTGGGTGTGTAATTCTGAAGGACATGGAGATATTTTGGTGTCCTCCTCAGAACCATAAGCTCTGGGGTCTATTTATTTATTATACATTTTTACAAACTGTGGAGTACAGTTTGTTGTTTCAATACATGCAAATATTGTGTAATGATCCAGTCAAAAGAGTTAGCATATCTATCACCTAAACATTTATCATTTCTTTGTGGTGATAACAGTAGAGATCCTTTTTTCTGGCTATCTTGAAATATACGATACGATATTATTCGCTACTGTCATCCTAGGGCACCAGAACTTATTCTTTCTCACTGCAACTTGGTAACTTCGTATCCTTTGACCAACCTCTCCCCATCCCTCCCTCTCCCTTCCCCTTCCCAGCCTCTGATAACCACTACTGTACTCTCTATTTCTTTTTTGCTTTTTCTCTTTCCTTAATTGACCCATGATCATCGTTTACTTCTCCAATCAGGATGTCAGGAGGTGGATCAAATGATAGGGCTGTGTGGAAGTGAGTGGAGGAGGGGGTCTAAGGACATGAAACATAGGAAAGCCCTTGACAATATTTGTGCATTCATCTAAAAAAAGTCAAGGAAGAAAAAGCAAGTTGGGGAGCAGAGGGTGCAGAGAGGAGGCATGGATGGGAGAAGGCAGGGAGTTTTCTGTGGAAGCTCTCATTCCCTGTACAAGAGCGTAGACCTGGGGGGAACTGAGTTATGTGTACTCACAGGTATGGTCACTCACTGGACAACTGGGGGTCAGGAGCCATGCCAGAACATGGAAATATAGGTATGAATGAGAAATCATTGCTTCCATCAGTGCTGTTAAAAACAAACTAGTTTACATCCCACTAAAATTTGGAAAATACCTGCAAGTAGTCGGAAAACCGGTGATTTCAGAGACCCTCAATTCTAAGGTGAACATAATATCCTGGTGTGTCATGGACACCCCAGTTTGCATCCATTGTCCTGACCCCCTGTCCAGTGGGCACATTTTTATTCTCAAAATTATCCCATCCTCCTCCCTTCCAAGTCTAGTATGGAATAGCTGGTAACTAGGCATTTTTACGTGCTTGGTCTTTGTTGGTAGCAATAGAATTTTGGAGAGCTTTATTAAGATATCCTGGAAAGGCAGAGAGAAAATGCCAGGTTTGATAAATTACAAGTGATTTGGTGTTAAACGAGCTGCAGCAGCTTCTCTGGCACCCCCGGCCTTGCCATTTTCTCCTGCTTTGTACTGACCCACTTCCTGTGAGTCTGCATGCATGTGTGAGTGCCTTTGTGTGTTTGCAAGGGTGTGGGATTTTGAAGGACCTCGCGGTCTCATTTTGTTTCTGACTGAGCTTGAAGAGGGAAATACATGATACCACTTTTGATCTCCGAGTCACTTGTCTCAATACATTGGTTCCAGCAGAGGCTGTGACATGGTGAGTACTAAGTTGGTTTTAAGAGACAGTTTTGGTTTCCAGCCTGATCTGGAAGGATTTCCAGATTCCTAGACTATCTGCAGGTGTTTCTGGCATCACCAGGAAAAATAAATAGGCCTGGAAGGAAAGATCACTCTCTTTTCTTCTATTTTTCCAGTCTCTTTTTTAGAAGCTACTGGGTATGTTATTCTGGGAAAATCATCTCACCTCTATATCTGCCTGCCATCCATCCATCCATATATCCACCCACCCATCCATCCATCCATCCATTCATCCATATTACTCATTCATCCAGTACTCAATACCTATTTGTTGAGCTTCTACGATGGCCTAAGGTATGGTACCTAACCTTAATGACACTTAGTCTAGGAGCTGTGTCAGTTAAACAGAAAATTATAATTCATACAGACCAGTGTGGGACAAAGGGTGCTACTGAAGTCCACAGGGGCAGCATCCAATTCAGTCTTAGAGTAGAGCTATTAGAAGTCTCCCTGGAGGAGAATTTCCTGAGCTGAGCCTTGAGGGACAAATAGTAATAAGCTGGGTGAAGAAGAGGAGGAAGGACATTGCAGGAAGAGGCCACTGCATGTGTAAGGCTTGGAGACCAGAGAGAACATGGCTCAGGATGATGGGGGCATGCACATAGGGTAGCAGCAGGGAGAAGCGAACGCTGGAGGTAGAGAGGCAGGCAGCAAAAAGATCAAGCAGGGGCTTGCACCCCTTGCTAAGGAACTTGGACTTGTCCTCAAGATTTGGGGCTAGCGAGCCAGTAAAGAAATTTTAGTGGGGGTCGTAATCTGAATGGAATTTTAAAACTAGAAATAGAGCTTTTAGTGGTATTCTATATTGGAGTTTATATTAGCACACATTTTTGTTCTCCTTTTATTGATGCTCCTCTAAAGATTTCAGAAGTAAGTTACACTCACCACAACCAAGAAAGTGATGGATTTTTTAAAGTTAATACCCTTCCCCGTCCTCACTTAATTTGCACCACAACTACTCAAGATAAATTAACATCAGTTTCCAGGTGTGTCCATTTCAGCACTTTCCACCATCTCAACCAAGCTTAAACACACACATAAACCTGTATAATATGGTTTTACTATTTGTTTGAAAATGTAGAATCATACTATAAGTACTATTCAACAACTTTTTTTCTTACTAACAATACATCAGGGACAAACCTCTCAATCTGATTTCTCACTACTCAACATGTGGTCTGAGCAACCAGCAGCAGGGGCAGCACCCGGGAGCTTGTTAGAATTGCAGAATCTCAGGCCCCACCCCAGGCCATCTGAAACCAAATCTTCGTTTTGACAAGACACTGGGTGACTCATGTGCATATTGAAGTTTGTGAAGCACTGGTCTACTGCAGTGGTCCACAGCCTTGGATCCACATTAGAATCACATGGGGGAATTTTTCAACCTCCTATGCCTGGGCCTACCCCCCAGACCAAGTCTGTTGGAATCTCTGGGAGTGAAGCCCAAGCAAAAACATGCAATTTTCCGTGTTAAGTCTAATGGGAATTGGTGTGTGAGGAGCACCGATGTAGTGGGAGGGAGAAGTGATGGTCGTAACACAGTGGAGTATCACAGACACAGGCAAGCACTTAAGACTCTGGGGAAAGGAGGTACTATCCTGGGGAAGCTGGGGAGGACCTTACAGAAGAGGTAACATTTGAGCTGGGTCTTAAAGAAGATGCAGCCTGGGAAGGGGCATGCTGCATGTAGGAACGGCATGAAAAGTGTAGTGAATTTGGAGCAAGGATGTGTGAGAAAGTAGTGTATGGTGGTGAGGGACAGAGATTAGAGTGCATTGTGTGGGGCCTTTGTCTGCTACACCAAGATGCTCCAGCCTATGATTTTTGGTTGTGTCATTAGTGACATAGTACAGGCATGGGGACTGAATGGCACCGTCCTTTAGGCAGGCCGGGAATGGCTTTTACTAAAGAGCAGCTAGGGTTGACCCCATGGCTCACTCGGGAGAGTGCGGCACTGGGAGCGCTCCCGCTGCAGATTCGGATCCTATATAGGTATGGCTGGTGCACTCACTGGCTGAGTGCGGTGCGGGCAACACCAAGCCAAGGGTTGCGATCCCCTTACCAGTCACAAATAAAGACAATAAATAAATAAATAAATAAATAAATAAATAAATAAATAAATAAATAAATAAAGAGCGCTAGTTGCCTTTTGGATGATGGTTGGCAATCTTTTCCTTTGTCTTCTTTGGTATTTTTCACCCTGACTCCAATGTCACTCTTCAGTGATTCTTAACTAATTGGAAGACTTTCTTTCTCCCAGAGGTGGGTGACCTTCACTTTAATCCCGCTGTTGACTGGTGATTATTAACCAACCTACTAACAAAATAGTGATGGGGGATGTGAACAGTGAAACCTTGAGATTGTTCTGGACTTATCTAGGTGAGCAGTCATTTTAACTAGAGATAAAGGAAAAATTTGGAATCAATATTTGTTTATCGGTTGATTAGTTGGAAGGCTTATTTTAAATTGATTTATTATAATTAACACATTACTTTGTTCCAGGCAGAGCTAAGGAAGAAAAAGATTCAGCCCCATGAAAACCCTCTTGGAAATTAGAATGTTTGGGGGTTTGTTCACCAAGTAGGATCACAACTGTAGTTAATGCAACTCCAGTAGCTATGCCTTTTGTACTGCCCAATGCTGGTACAGTGCCAGCTTGCTTCCTGCAGTGCTCAGTATAGGATTATTGAGGGGAGGAGAAGTTACCAAAAAATTGCATCCAGAAAGAGAGTGTAAGTGACTGATTTATAGCAACATCATAATCTCTGGACACTGAAACCAGATTGCTGTTGAAAACTTGTTCTAGTATTTTGTTAAGTAGATATAATCAAATAAAGAATTGTTTTATTTTAAAAATATTTATTCATTTAAAAAACCCAAACTGTGTATATTCATATATAATATTCCAGTGTGTGTATGTGTGTGTGTGGGAGGTGGGTGCATAAAATATTCAAATTCTGACTATGCAGATAACCCCCATTAGTATTTCTTAAAGGAATTTATATACTTATTTGAAAAATCAAGCAATTAAGAACATGATAAAATGAAAAGACCTACCCCCAACCCAAGTTCCTCTGCAGCAAAGTAACCGTTTATTGTGTATCCTTCTGAAAAAAATGTTCTAAGTATACATATATATGTATATAAACACATACATACAGTTAGCATACACACAGTTCATGTTTATATGTGCATATTTATGTATACCTACATATATACAATGCATTTTTCATCTTGCTCTGTTCATTACTGATATATGTTGAATTGCTTCCCATATCAGCATGTATGACTCTACTTCATTATTAAAAATCATTCTTTTGCAATTGAAGTGTAATTTATATAGAATAAAGCACATCCATTTTAAAAGTACCTTTTGATGATTTTTTGACAAATATATATACTCATGCATCTACTAACAAATCAAGATATAGTACATTGCCATCAGCCTAAAATGTCCTCTTATGCCCCTGGTTATATTCCTTGCCCTGTGTTGCTTCGCCCCCCATGGATTTGTCACCCCACTTCCCCTGGGCGATGAAGCTGCAAAGAATTACTCAAAGCCCATCTCTTCTGAGCAGTGAGAAGCCCCAAAGTGGTTATCTTCCCTGGAACCCTCCAGTGAGAGGCATCCCTTCCTTGGAAAATTAAACCTGAATTGGGGTTCTCTTCCTGCATTTATTTTCCAGACCAGGAAGTTACAGGAAGAGAACATAGGTGGGGTTATAGTTTAACAATACAGGCTGGTAACTTTCAGTGAAACAAGTCAGATGACATTCCATTAAACAATTAAGTGGTCCTATCAACAAAATCTTGATCTAGCAAACATTCCTTCTCCCACCAGCAATTTTCCAGTATCTTTACATGTTAATCAGTAACTAGTCTGTCCTTGCTAAGCCAGCAACCTTGCTGTGTTACAAATCTTTATCTTAGACCAGAGACTTTATAGCCTGATGAAAATTTCCTGTCCTTTGCAAGGTCAATATTTGAAACTGCAAGGCTTTGGAAAACCAGTGCTGTGAAGCACATTTGTTTTAAGAATCCTCTACAGCCCTGTTTGGAAGTCTCCATGCTCTGATATTAATAAGGCCACTCCAGTTTTCTCGATATTAGTGTTTGCATGGTATATCTTTTCCTACCCCTTAATGTTTAACTCATCTGTGCCTTTTTATTTAAGGTTTTTTATGTAGATAGTCTACAGTTGAGGGATGCTTTATATAAAATGTTATTTTTTTATTATGTAATGTGGTATTTAGATCATTTACATTTAATGGAATTATCCAAATGGGTTTGAATTTACTATCTTCTGTTTGTTTTTTATTTAAACCATCTGTTCCTTTTTTTCCTGTTTATACATCAAAAAATTAATTTAATTTTTTTTGGTTTTCCATTTTATCTCCACTATTGAGTGATTAGCTATACTTTGTTTCATTTTCTTAGTGATTTCTCTAGAGTTTATAACAATCTCTCTTCAAATGATAGTTCTGCAGACAATTAACAAGCATCTGGTATATAGTGGGTGTTCACTAAATGGTAGTTACTACTATAATTGATAATCTCAAATGCATCTATTTACGTAGAGGGTTATTGGTGTTTCATTATTAGAGATATTATTAAAATAGTTTACAATGCAGGAATGTCACATAGATTTCTCACTGTGTAATAGTAGCAGCCTATAGATTTGTATTGAGAGGGATTCTGAGTCTGCTTGCAGCTCAGAGAAAGGGTGCCATGATGGATTAGCAATCACTGCCATGCTCATAGTGGCAGTCCACATTGCACACACACTGGTGATCTCTGAGTCTTCTTCATGAAACTGCTCTGGCTATCTGATGTGAAGTGAAGGATGAGGGAATCAGGAATTAAATGGAAAAGGATAGGAAGAGAGGTTTGGGCGGGTCTCATCTAGAAGATGGTGAGTCCCAGCACATCCTGCTTGAATCCCCAGCTGATGGCTCACCAGCATTGCTGAGCTCCTCCACAGTGGAGAGAGAGGGTCACATCAAATCACTGTGTTTAGTGACCTTGTCGGTGTTGCCCTCGGTTTGCCTCTAGTGTGGACTCTGAATTTGTTTGCTCCAAGTTTTAAGGCTCATTAGGCAGTCCAGGTTCTCTTTCCCTAAAGAGTAACTGGTTGCTGTTTGGACGATGATGGGAGAGACTTTTCCTTTGATTTCTTGGATACTCCTCACCTGAGCTCTGGTCTTCACTCTCCACTGATTCTTAACTAATTAGAGGATTTTCTTTCAGAGTTGGTTGACCTTTACTCCAGCTTACTGATGACCTGCAATTATTAACCAACCTACCAACAAAATTACTATGGGGGATGTGAACAGAGAACTGGAGACAATCTGTAGAAAGGACCCGAAGTGGAATAATTTCCAAAGTTTGTCCTGGTAAGGCGAAGTGAAATAACACATGCAGAAATGCTTGGAAAATTAAAACTTACCATGGAAATTCTTACTATTCTGTTGTTGTTGCTGTTTAATAGGGATATACAAAATCTCTTTTCCTCCTGGTGCTTTGCATGAAAGTTCTTAACTTATAGGTCTTGGCTTAAATGTTACCTCTTCAGAGATGCCTTTTCCAACAACCCTATCAAACACAGTCTTCTAGCCCTTATTCCCAATGATTCCAGCTGTGTCTTACTCTTACAACACCTATCAACAGCTGAAGTAGTTGTTTATCAATGCGTTTAGTATTTTATTGCCTATTTCTTTTGTTTAGTGTTTCATTTCCTATTTATTTTGTTTCCTATTTCTTTTGTTTTAAGTTCCATGAAGGGGGCCATGCTTGTCTGACTCTCCATTCTATCCCCAACATCTAGCAAAGGACTGCCACATAATAGGTGCTTAGTAAATATTTGTAAAATAAATATTTGAGATAAGATGTGATATAGCAACAGCATTAGTGTAAGACTAAAATAAATGTGAGATGAGTTTGTGTCCTGGTTTTATCTCTTACTAGTTATATGATATTAGAAAGGTATCTAGCCACTCATGTATAAAAAGAGAAAAATGGAATAGGAAAGGATAAATGTAAATCATTGTATGCAGAGATGGCTGCAAGGTAAGTCCTTCACAAATATTAGCTATTACTATTATGATGATTGGATATTAATTCATTCCCTTACTCACTCATTCAGCAACAAGTTACTGAGAGTTTATCATGTTTATTTTAATAATAATGTCCTAAATACTTCGCAAGGGAGATTTTCTTTAGGAGAGAACTGAGCAGCCCACATATTCCTCTCCCCACCCTTAGTACCTCTATTCTGGACCCAATTCACATGGCTCAAGAGCAGCTTTAGACTTTCCTCTCAATGCATGGTGGCCCCTTCATTCCTTCTTCTCCAAATGAGCACTTCTGGATTAGAAAGAAAAACAAACCCCAATGTAAGATAAATCTCAGTCAGCACTGAGAAAGTATGACCTTGTTAACTACAGGACCCTAGGCTGAAAGTTCAGGTGTGGATGTAAGTGAAGAAGCAGCATGATACTTCTGACCTAGAAGATGCTAAGATTTAGATGAAGATCAAAGACTAATGTAATGTGTGCCCCCCGCATGCCCGACACTGTGCACTTTGATTTTCTCAATTTTTAATTTCAGAGTTTTCATCCTTTGATCTCTATTCTTCTGAAATTCAGCAGATGCCAGTCTTCTCTGCAACTCCAAATTCTGCTTATCTTTGGGCCCTCAGATCACATCCCTTGTCCTCCCAGATGCAGGCAACTTGCCCTTTGAATTCCCTCAGCATCTTACCTTCACCTCTCCTGTGATAATTTATGGGACCCAAACTCTCAGCTCCCTGTTGAAATTAAAAAGACAGATGGAGAGGGAGATGTACAGGTAGCTCTGTCCAATCCAGAAAGGAATCGTGGGGGGAATGAAGTTCCTACAATTCCAGCGATTCCATTTCCCAACCTCAGTCTTATGAATCTACCTGGAGTTTGTGGGGATGTCTTATGCTAACCAAATTCACAATAGATTATTATATAGGCAAGGATTAATATGTTGATTTACTGAGGGAAATTTTGCTGCCACGGGGGCAGGAACACTTGATTTAGGTGTTCAGAGCCATCCCTGGGGCCTCACTCCCTGGAACTTGCCACTATGTCCAGATGTTCTTTTTCAACATATGGCACTATCGCTTACCTGGTTGTTGCAAGCTGTAACTGGAGACTCATTCTTGATGTGATCCTCTTCCTCACTCCATACATCCAAGCAATCTCCAAGCCCCACAAACTCAGCTTCCTGGGTGTCTCTTGGGTGGGTTCATTTCCGTCCATCCTCACCAGCACTCCCCGAGTTCAGACTCTTGTCATCCCCATGACCAACCACGTTGCCTTCTGAATCTCTTCCTTGCCTTCTAATTCTCACTGGCCCTCCACACCATACTGGTGATTGCTCCAAACCTCAGTTTGGAGATTAAGCCCAATCATGAACTTCTGTCAAGTCTTTGAAATGAACTGTTGCTCCCTCTGTTTGGAAGGTGAATGTCCCCTGCAGATGAATCAGGCATCCTACTGGTGTTCTCTTGCCTTTCTAGGAGACAAATATTCCAGACTCTTCTGGTATGGCATCTGTTTCTCTCCTAGGGATGCTCTTCTCTCTTTCCTCTTTGGCCACCACATGTATGAACAATTCATCCAGGACTCTAACAATACTGTGCTCTTTTTGAATGTTCTCCTAGGAGGTGGCTTCTATCTGGTCTGCCTTTCTAAATCAGCAGAAAGAAATTAGTGTCTAAGGCAGCTCATTGTTGTCTTTTGGGCTGAATTTTAGCTGAGAAGAAGCTCTTCCTTGGGCTCCAGTTTCAGACAATCTGAAGAAGGTTCTTCAGCAGAAATATGGTTTGAAAATAGGTGTCCTTTGGCAACAATGCTACGTGAAGACACCTTGGGAAAATCCCTTCTCCAAGGGCAGTAGTCCTCATCACAGGCTTGCCGGGGAACACACCTGAGGGGGTTTAACTCCTACCCTTGAATAAAGAGAAAAACACAGCCTAGAAATGCATCTGCAATTATGTGGGAAATTTCTGGAAGACAATTGATGCTCCTCTGGACAGCCAACAAATTCTCCTACAGATCTGCTTGCCTTACCACCTGCACCAGACTCCACAATTTGATGTTCTCCCTTCCAGACTCTTCCCTTCTCCCCCCAATCCTATGAGGCTGTTTTTATTTACCCTGTTTTAAAAATAATGAATTTGAGATAAGGATGATGAAGAAATGTTCAAAATTATTTCTGTTAGTGTCGGAGCTGGGATTTGAACCTAGGTCTGTGTCTGTGTGACTATAAATGCTCTTTCTTGCTATTCTCTGACACTGATTCCAGAATAATAAAATGAAAACATTTAATTAAACATTTAAAGCTATTCTCTGACACTGATTCCAGAATAATAAAATGAAAACATTTAATTAAACATTTAAAACAACATGTGAACATGACCTTTAAGTAACACTCCTAACTCCTTTGCCATGGGATGTTTACAATGAACATTTTCAACTTTTCAACTATTCTCTGACACTGATTCCAGAATAATAAAATGAAAACATTTAATTAAACATTTAAAACAACATGTGAACATGACCCTTAAGTAACACTCCTAACTCCTTTGCCATGGGATGTTTACAATGAACATTTTCAACTTTTCAGGAGGAATTCAGGGACTGTGTAGGAGACATCGAGTCCATTCATCCACCAACACAATGTGCCAGCATCTGCTTCCAGTGGGGAGGAAAGGGAACAAGGGAGAAGAATTCAGAGGAGAGGCAGCTGCTGAAAGAACACTGACACATAGTCCTACTGTTTAAAATTATAAAACAAGATGCACTCATTGTATGCATTTGAGATAAGACAGAAAAGGTGTACCCGACATCATATTTAATGCCATGTTAAAATGTGGTGTGCTTTTTTATTTGTCTACTCAGCCATCACCCTTACTTTTCTTTACCCCCTTAGGAAACACATTTGAGATAAGACAGAAAAGGTGTACCCGACATCATATTTAATGCCATGTTAAAATGTAGTGTGCTTTTTTATTTGTCTACTCAGCCATCACCCTTACTTTTCTTTACCCCCTTAGGAAACAGAGAGTCTTTATTGTTTTCTGGAAATTTCTTTCCCTGCTCTAACTTTATAATTTCCACAGAAACTTCTGTTTTGTTCCATGATTCTTATATGACTCCTCCTGCCCTCACTCCCACAGGCCACAGATGATTGGTTTGGGAGAAGCACCTGGCCCAAGATGAGCTAATTAAATCCCTTCCCTTGGATTTTTAAACTTGAGGCCAGAAAGAGCAGCTGTCTCTCTCCAGTAGTGGAAAGTATGAGTAAAATGTTAAAAATACTCATTCCTCAGATTTCTGCAAGGTGGTTAAAATCAATTTCTAGTGATGAGAAATAAATATGACTGACTGGGTTTAATTCCTGGTTTTTCACTTTACCTGCTGTGTGACTTGGAAAAGGCATTTCACCTCTCTGTGCCTCAGTTTCTTCATCCGTAATATGGTATTGTTCTGAGGATTCGGTTAGTTAATATACATAAAATGCTTTGGTTATTAATGTGCACACAGTTAGCACTATATAAATGTTCACTGTGCTAGTAGTAGCAACAGGTATGGTAGTAGCAGAAGTTATAGAATTATGGAAGTATTATTTTATGTGGAAAGACACAGGGACCGGATTTGGTGAGCGAATCCTGGGGGCTTTCATGTTTCTTGGTTCAAGTTCATTTCTAAGATCTGCTGCAAATCTGTCCTTCCCAGGGGTTGGGCTTTCAACTTTTCCTTGGATTCTGTGAGTCTATAAATTGAGTTTCTTAAACTTGCCACCAAGCGTCATATAACTAAATTTGTTGAACGCTTAACATGTTTAATATAAATGAGTGAATCATAAAAGCAACATAACAAATACTCCTAACCATTAATGAGAAATAACAAAGTTTAATGTTTTGACATTTTTACTTTAGATTTTTATTTTTATAATTATTATTACATAAAATACAAGATATCATTGAAGCCTCCTTTGTACCCCTCACCAGCTCCATTTCCCTCCCCCCCCACCCCAGAGAAAACTAATATCTTGGCACATATCTTTCATGTCATAATTTTATACATTGACTACATATGCATACATCAGTAGATACTATATGGTATTAAAATGTACTAATGGTATATTATTAGTGCTTGTCCTTTTACAACTTGTCTTTAAAAATCAACATACATATAAATCAAGTCCTTTCACTTTAGTTGTTAAATTTTTCATTATTTTAGTGCAACGTAATTTATCTTGTTCTCTTCTGATGAACACGTGTTTTCTCTTTATTTGTTTGTTTATTTAGCTCTCACAAACCATTAATGCATTTATGAATTTATTCTTGTGTATGTGTGTGAACATTTCACTAGCACACATACCTTAGAGAAGTGGAGTTATTGATTGGCAAGGTTTGGGAATCTTTAACATTACTAGATGCTATCGAATTGCCAAAATACACATCCGTCATTAGTGCATGCATGGTGCCTCCAACACCTGGTATTGTCACTTGAAAAAAAAAGGTGCTAGCCTTTTGGGTATAAAATGGTATTTTATAGTTGTTTCAATGACATCTCCTGGATAAACAGAAAAGTTGAAAATTTTAATGTGTTTCTTAATTATTTACATTTCCTTTTCTATGAATTGAATGCTTGTAGTTTAAATCAATTTTTCTGTTGCATTATTTGCTTCTTCCTTACTGAGTATTAAACATTCTTTATGTTTTCTGATACCAATCAGTGGTCAGTTAAATGCCTGCTCCATGTCTGTGGCTTGACTTTCACAATTTTGTGATGTCTTTAGTTATATAAGAACTGAAAATTTGGTTGTAAACACAATGCACAATCTATTTCTTTATGATTGGTGCTTTTTGATGACTTATTTAAGAAATAATTCCATATTACTGAGTTATACATGCATTATTTTATATTTCCTTCTTGTTAAAGTTTTGATTTTCATGTTTGTTTTATAGATTCATTTAAAATATAATTTATTTTTCTGTGATATACAGTAAAGATCTTATTTTATTATCATATTTTATACATTCATTTAACCTAGAATTAATTTTTCTGTGGTATACAGTAAAGATCTAATTTTGTTTTCTTCCTATATGAATATCATTTATAAAAGCACATTTTAATGAAGAGTCCATTCTTTCCTCATACATTGGTAGTGTCAATCCTTGTTATGTTAAGTGTCTACGTCGACGTGACACTGTTTCTTGGTTCTTCACCCCACCCCACCGCAATCCATTCCACTTCATTCCATTCCGTTCCGTTCCATTCCATCCCATCCCATCCCATTCCATCCCATCCCATCCCATCCCATCCTATTCAATTTCATTCCATTTCATGCTTTTTGTCTGTCTATCCCTGAGTCATTCTTAATTGCTATAGTTTAAATATCATATGTTATGTGAACATACCTGAGGTGGTTTTTAAACTTATCTATAAATTCTTTGACATTTCTTTCATCAAGAGGTCTAATTTCCTACTCAATTTTGGGAAGGCTTTAGTGACTTTCTGACTAAGAGAATATAGTAAAAGTGATGTGAGACTTTCAAGGGTAGGTTGTAAAATGTGATAATAGTTTTGCTTTTCTATGTATATTTTAGAATAATTATATAATTTGTATATAGAAGCAATTTATTTCTCATCTTTAATTCTTATTTCCACTTTTTTGACCTATTTTTTAAACTAAGACCTCTGGGAATGGAAGTGATTATAGAGGACATTTTTGTCTTTTTCCTAACTTTAAAAATAATGTTTCTAATATTTCACAATTGAGTATATATTTCAGTAGGTTTTTAAAAGTCACTTTGCATCAGGTTAAAATTTTTCTTTTTATTCCTAGTTCCCTAAGATTTCCTGTCATAAACGGGTACTAAATTTTGTAAAATGTTTTCCATATATCGTGTGAAATGATTGTTTAATACTATTGAACCATCAGTAGGTTTTTAAAAGTCACTTTGCATCAGGTTAAAATTTTTCTTTCTATTCCTAGTTCCCTAAGATTTCCTGTCATAAACGGGTATTAAATTTTGTAAAATGTTTTCCATATATCGTGTGAAATGATTGTTTAATACTATTGAACCATCCTTGAATTTCTAGACTAACAATCTGCTTGATTATAGTACCATATTCTGCTACATAGGACCATAAAAGCCATCAGAAGACTAGAAGTCTATTAAGTTATCTGAAATATTGATAACATTTCATGAACCAATCACCAATGGCTTGCTGATTCTTTTTGATTCTCCCTTTAAGTCTAAATCTTATAAATGACATTGAGTACTTCTATCAGGAGGTACATAAGATCTCCTCGTACTTCTTTATGTAATGTTAAAATTGATCAGTGGATCTGATGTGGTTGGCCCACTCTATCCTTTTATAAAGTTTTCACCAGCTTTCTAACTAATGGCTTAATTGACCATTGATAATCATTGCCCAGACCCATCATTTTACTAAAGATTCCAGAGTGATGATATTTTAAGTCTATTCTTTTTTTTCCTTATTTTTTTAAAGCTTGGAATTCTTCAGAAAAGGAGAACCTTCCTCTTTTCCTTTCACCTCCTTCTTATTTATTTAAATTTATCCCAAGGTGGAATTCATTTAGGAAGAGGAGGGGAAATGCTTGATTATTTTTCCTATTTATTTTTCAGTTTTCAAAATAATGGGTTAGTTCCCTAGCATTTTCCAGCAGTGACAAATACTTTAAAAATATCATTATAAACACATGGATTTTAACATGATTGATGTGTTTCAATCAATGACCAAGTATTCTTTCTGTGCTCAACTTTGTCCTGTCTTTGGGCAGTCACAGTTCCTTCAGGTTGTCTCCTGAGTCCTTTTGATCTAACCCCAGGAGTCTTGGTGATTCTTACATTCCTGCTTGTCCTAGGCTCATCTGTACATTTACTGTGCTAGATCTGGAATCGGCCATTTCTCCAAGGAGCAGATGCCTCCTATAGTGAGAAAAGATATTTTGACACCAGCGTCTGGGAATTGGGGTGTTCTTTGTATTGGGTTGTCATTATGAATAGGGCTTTTCAGTGGACAGCTCTAGGAAAAAAATATTTTTAAGAAAAAATAGATTATAAGTTGATACTGACAATGTAAATGCTCAGAACAAATATTTATTTGTGTTTCCTTTTGACCTTAGGATATATCCATTTGACACTCATCGTTGAATTATTGTGTTTTAAAGTCACTCGAAGTAATTCTCCCTTTGATGGTGTCACATTTTATGGTGAAGTTCACTTGTTTTACTTAGCTTTTGATTTTAGAGTACTTTTACTTGTTTTGATTTAAATTTTTAATAGAATTTGGTAAAGCATTTGCATGGCTCCAAAGGCATGTCTGAAAAACAAAGCAAATTCAGAGAAGTCTAGCTTTCTACCCTGCCTCTATAAGTGCCTGTGTTTTTGTGATTATAAGCAATTATGCACACACACTCAGTC